>NC_056736.1:315096740-315216740 GCF_019279795.1 Protopterus annectens | reverse complement strand
CTGCATACAGCTATATGTGTTAACAGGCAGAGCTTGAAGAAGATTCTCCCACTGCAGTAACAGTTAGTGCAGACAGCAGAGAAGAGGGGTTAAATGATTTTGTTTACTACAGAAAGCTACTTCTGGGAAAAAAAGGTTATGTCTTACCATAATGTTCCATCTGTATTGTTGATCCTCGTTCAGTCATTACGTATGGGTATCGGTTCCGACCTCGGAACCGAGCCGGCCATCTTCCAAGCTCACGTCAGCTACAAACTCTCGAGCTAAAAACTCAATCAGAATTTTCCCTGTTACCTCAGATTGAGTTTGCAAGTCAAAAGAAGGCAGAGACTACCTCTGGTCAAATGACATAATAGAACCGGATGGTGAGATCTACTATAAGCCACAGGTGGGGTAAGGAGGGAGGGTTGTAATGACTGAACGAGGATCAACAATACAGATGGAATGTAATGGTAAGACATAACTTCTTTATCTGACATTCTTAATCTTCGTTCATTCCTTACGTGTGGGACAGTCCCCCCAGCTACCTTTATTCCTGGGAGGCTCTCATGGAAGGACATTTCTGAGCACCATAGAACCAAAAGATGCTCTTCCCCTGGAGGCCAAATCCAATTTGTAATGATTGATGAAGGTATGAGGGGTAGCCCAAGTTGAGCTGCACAAATGGCATGTAAAAAAGCTCTGGCATGGAAGGCAGCAGAAGTTGCCACCGACCTTGTAAATTGAGTCTTTATGGTAGTAGGCAATGGAATATTACGTTGTCTATAAATGAAGGTCACACAGTCTTTCAAACTTTTAGCTAATGTGACCTTAGCAACAGCACATCCTAATCTAGGTCCAGAATAGGCCATAAATAACTTGTCTGATTTACGAGAGGCCTTAATCCTGTTCAAGTAGAAGCGAAGTTGCCTGTGAATATCTAGGGTATGTAGGCAATACTCTCCTTTGTTTGAATGATTGGGGAAGAAAAAGTACAGTTTTGTACCTACCATAAATGTAGATGTTCGAGTGCTAATACAGCTGCAGTAATCACAGATGGGTTTTCTGCCGTCAAGTCCCTCGGTCGGCCGAATTCCAAAGTCTAGGTCCGGTGTCGGTTGTTGTCGCTTTCTCTCCTGACGTCAGTGAGGCCGGAGTATATAAGACACAGCCGACGCCATGTTCCTCAGTCTTTCTTGCCCCAGATGTCAGGTGCCCCCAGAAGGAAGGCAATACATAAATTATGTTCATATGCATATACCAGCAATGCAATATAATCCAAAATCAGTAGTTGCAAGCAAATAGCCATAGAAGGATAACCCAGTCAGGTTGTATGAAGAGGGTGTTAGGCCCCATGCCTTTACCAAGTGGGGAAGGAGGGAGGGAAATTTACCGCAGCTGTATTAGCACTCGAACATCTACATTTTATGGTAGGTACAAACCGTACTATGTTCATCGTGCATACAGCTGCAGTAATCACAGATGGGTAGAGTCCCAAAGCTACGCACAGTAAGTGGTAGGTACTAGGGGAGAGGAGGAACTGGGTTGGTCAGAATGCCCTGCAACACAGCAGTGGCAAAGTCTGCTCTAGTTCTGGAATATAAAGGCAGGTGGTAGTGTGTTTTTGTGAAGGTATGTACAGAACTCCAAGTGGCTGCTTCCAAAATATCTTTGGTGGAATTCCTCTGGAGGAAGGCTGTAGAGGTAGCTGTGGCCCTGGTGGAGGTGATCTGATACCTGTAGGAACAGATTTCCCATGATAGGACAATAACAAAAACGTATGCAGTGGCCTATCCACTTTGAAATAGTCTGCTTGGTTACTCATTTCCCTTGAGCCTACAGCATAGGACACAAAGAGTTGTTCTGATTTCTGAAGGACTTTGTTCTTGTCCAAATAATAACGTAGCTGCCTATGGATGTCTCAAGAGTGTAGCAGCCTTTCCCCTTTGTTTTGAGGATTGGGGTAAAAGGTAGGCAGGTGTATGGCTTGGATTTAAAGCTACCCTGATACCACTTTAGCATAAATGACGGGTAGGTACGAAGGCAAACCCTGTCCTGATGGAAAATGAGAAAGGGCTGCACCGGGCCATGAGGGCCTGTAGTTCAGAAACCCTACGAAGCTGGAAGTGATAGCCAGAAGGAAGGCTGTTTCTCCAGGACAAATATTGCAACTCTGTTGAGGCAGCTGGTTCAAAAGGAGGCAATGTTAATTTTCTAGTATGTAATTAAGATCCCAGGCAGGTATTGGGCTGTTTTCTGGTGGTCTTATATTCTTAGCTCCTCTGAGGAACTGTCGAAGAGTGGGTGAGAAAATAAAGGAGGATCCGTGGTTAAATTCTGCAGAAAATGGCTGAGGCATGAATTTTATGGAAGAAAAATGATAGTCCACTGTTCAGCAGCTCAGCTAGATACTGTAATACCTGAGGCAAAGTTCAGTTTCTAGGGTCCTGGCCTTTTCTCATTCCAAGAGCAAAACCGCTTCCATTTTGGGAGTAAGCTTTCCTAGTAGATGGCCTTCTGGCCTCCAAAATGACATCCTGCACCTCCTTTTGAGAGGGTAGGGTCTGTTGTGGTGTTAAGGAATTTTCCATGCAGCGAGATTGAGTGTTTTCAGCTGACTGTGAAGAGTTTTGTAGCTGTGCTGAGTCAGCAGAAGAGGCATTAGAGGCAAGGACCAGGGTGGTGTATGTGTTAGGCTCCTCAGGAGTGGGTACCAGTGTTGTCTTGGCCAATCTGGAGCAATCAGTATCATCTTCGGTCGGTCTGCTCTTGCTTTCAAAAGCACCTTGGGCAGAAGAGGCAGAGGTGGGAATGCATAAACTGTCCATGTTGTCCAACTGAATGAAAGGGCATCCACTCTCCAAGCCTTTGGATGAAAGGTCCTTGAACAAAACTTTTCCAATTGATGATTCCTGTGGGAGGCAAAAAGATCTATGTCTGGCCTCGCCCACTTTTGGGATTATCTCTGTAAACTTTCTGAGGATGCAACTTTTTACACATATATATATATATATATATACATACATATATACACACACACACACACACACATATATATATATATATACATATATATACACACACATATATATATATATATATATATATATATATATATATATATATATACACATACACACACATGTATGTATATATATATATATATATATATATATATATATATATATATATATATATATATATATACATATATTATATATACACGCTGGTTTCCGCCACATTGTCGACACTACAAATGTCAATTTCATATGGCCGAGACCATATGATCAACATTTGAAATACCGACAATGCGGAACTGGCATACAGTGAGGAATGGAAAGATTTCCATTTCTGCACTGTAGTGCGATCCCGGAGTTGGAATATTTAAGTTATGGGGGGTGTGGGGGGCTTGCCTGTTAGCAGTGTTTAGGTAAGTGTTTCTTGTTTTTTACTTTTGTTTTTCATATGTTCAACATTTCAAATATCAATCATATGGTCTCGGCCATATGAAATTCGGCATTTTGAAGTGTCAAACATATGAAGTAGATCCATCTATCTATATATATATATATATATATATATATATATATATATATATATATATATATATACACATATATATACATATATACACATATATCTATATATACACACATATATATATATACATACACATACACACACACACACACACACACACGTGTGTATGTATTATTTATGTAATATATATACATATTTATATATATATCTATAGGAGAGACACACACAAAGATGCACACAACACACACCACTTTGAAATATAGAATCAGCACATCCATACAATAAACCTGGCAAGTAAAGTTTCGAGAAAAAATGCATGTAGGAACATGGAAGAGGTAGAACTTATGATCAAAGAATTCTTAACATTAAAAGAATGTTACTTTTTTTTTGGACATTATGAAGTACTGAATTCCACAGGATAAGGTGGTAAAGGCAAATAACCTTTCATTTTTCTAAGCCTCACTATATCAGTCCTGAAAAGCCCCAAGCCACTGCAGTGCAGAGATCCTACCACACAGCAGAGTTAAGTCACTCAAAAATTTCAGACTCAAACTGCATACAGCTATATGTGTTAACAGGCAGAGCTTGAAGAAGATTCTCCCACTGTAGTAACAGTTAGTGCAGACAGTAGAGAAGAGGGGTTAAATGATTTTGTTTACTACAGAAAGCTACTTCTGGGAAAAAAAGGTTATGTCTTACCATAATGTTCCATCTGTATTGTTGATCCTCGTTCAGTCATTACGTGTGGGTATCGATTCCGACCTCAGAACCGAGCCGGCCATTTTCCAAGCTCGCGGCAGCTACAAACTCTCGAGCTAAAAACTCAATCAGAATTCTCCCTGTTACCTCAGATTGAGTTTTCAAGTCAAAAGAAGGCAGAGGCTACCTCTGGTCAAATGACATAATAGAACCGGATGGTGAGATCTACTATAAGCCACAGGTGGGGGAAGGAGGGAGGGTCGTAATGACTGAACGAGGATCAACAATACAGATGGAATGTAATGGTAAGACATAACTTCTTTATCTGACATTCTTAATCTTCATTCATTCCTTACGTGTGGGACAGTCCTCTCAGCTACCTTTATTCCTGGGAGGCTCTCATGGAAGGACATTTCTGAGCACCATAGAACCAAAAGATGCTCTTCCCCTGGAGGCCAAATCCAATTTGTAATGATTGATGAAGGTATGAGGGGTAGCCCAAGTTCAGCTGCACAAATGCCATGTAAAAAAGCTCTGGCATGGAAGGCAGCAGAAGTTGCCACTGACCTTGTAAATTGAGCCTTTATGGTAGTAGGCAATGGAATATTACATTGTCTATAAATGAAGGTCACACAGTCTTTCAAACCTTTAGCTAATGTGACCTTAGCAACAGCACATCCTAATCTAGGTCCAGAATAGGCCATAAATAACTTGTCTGATTTACGAGAGGCCTTAATCCTGTTCAAGTAGAAGCGAAGTTGCCTGTGAATATCTAGGGTATGTAGGCAATACTCTCCTTTGTTTGAATGATTGGGGAAGAAAACTGGCAATTCAATGGTTTGATCAATGGACATTTCAGAGATCACTTTTGGCAGAAAGGAAGGATTAGTTCTCAATGACACTCTATCTCTATGAAAAATCAAATATGGACTCTTGATACATAAGACTTGAAGCTCAGAGATACGTCTAGCAGAAGTAATGGCGACCAAAAACAAGGTTTTCCATGTTGCAAGAAAAAGCTGGTTCAAAAGGTGGTGTTGTCAAACTTGTAAGACTAGTGACAGGTCCCATAGTTGAGTAGGTTCTCTAAAAGGGAGTTTTAGATGATTCACGCCTTTTATGAAAGTCTTGCATAATTTGTGTGACATGAGAGAAGTCTTGGACACCATCATGGAAATTAGATACTGTAGCCAAATTAACTCTAATGGTAGAGGCAGATAGACCGGATTGAAATAGGGTTGCTAGATACTCCAGGACTATCGACACTGGTGCTGAAAAAGGACCTACCGGTTTTTCTTTCAGCCAAAAAGTAAATCTTTTCCACTTGCTGAGATATGTAATTCTGGTGGAAGACTTATGAGATGCAATAAGAATGTCACGTACTGGCAAAGAAAGATCATTCTGCCTGGCAATCAAGGGAATTGGAGGAGCCAAGCTGTGAGTTCCAGACTGCTCAAGTTGGGGTAAATCAGATTCTATGGATGGGAGATCAACCCCGGGGTTAGATGGAGAATCCACGGTTGATCTAGCAGGTGAAGCCAAAGGAAGGGGAACCAAATCTGACGAGGCCAATATGGTGTAATGCGGATTACTTTGCTCTTCAACCGGCAGGCTTTCTTCAGAAACTGGGGAATGGGGGGAGAGGTGGAAATGCATAAAGTAGACCAGAGGGCCAATCGTGGACTAGAGCATCCCTTGGTGACCGTCCTGGAGGGGGAATCAGGGCAAAATAGTTGCTGCATTTGTAGTTGGTTGGGGACACAAAGAGGTCACAGCAAGGAAGACCCCAGAGGTTGAAAATCTCTGCCGCTATCAAGGGATTCAGGGAACACTCGTGAGGTTGTAGTATACACCTGCTGAGTCTGTCTGCTAGCACGCTGGAACTCCCGGGAATGTGCATTGCTAGAAGAAAACAGTTGGTAGCCATTGTCCAATGCCATATCCTCATGGCCTCTCGACAGAGTGGGTAAGATTTGGTTCCGCCCTGTTTGTTGATGTACCAGACCACTGCCATGTTGTCTGATTGTATTGCAATAGTCCCAGATGGCAGCAGGGGATGGAATGCTTGCAACGCCAGAAGCACCGCCCTCAGGTCCATAACATTTTTAAGCAGATAGGCCTCCATTTGGGACCAAGTACCTTGGACTGTCTGTCCCTGACACAGCCCCCCCCCCACCCCATCAGCGAGGCACCCGTGGTCACCATACCTCTCAACCTGGAAACATCAAAAATCTGGACAAGGCCCATGAAAAATAGGTACAAATCTGTACGCTGATTAACATCTAATTTGCATACATAATTACGCAACCCATACTCCGATGGAATTGTGGGATACCAAATTTCAAACACAAACTGAAGAACAAACAACCAAAATATAGCACCAGAGTCCTCCTGCAGCCATTCCAATATCCCATTACCTGGCTATTCCGCCCCATTTACCATAAACACTAATGTATGCATTCTGCTTTACTTCTACAATGATTTGGATTTTATTTTTAAATTTTACAGCACAACAATGCAGAGATACTAATAGACATCTGGTAAACAAAGATATACTGTCTCACAATGAAAATAGGCTTGGCATTAAAACTTCTCTGCCCTTGAAACTCACATTCACTGAAACAGCATTGAAACCCAAACCACATCAAAAGAAAATGCATCTGGTTGAGTAGTGGATAAAGATTACATTTGGGCTGTTTTCAAACCATTGCCCCCTTCCACACAAAACAAGAAACATACTTGTGTTCTTTTCTTTGATACACCTTCCTGACTTTATTCAAATTATATTTCTTGTATACTACAACACACTTGTTAAACAATACTAACAATTATACCAGACAAAAAAGTAATCACTGTCAAATTGTTCTACATGTTGACTACGAGCAGGTACAATGATTTCAACTTCAATTTCCAAATGGCTAAAATATATTTACCAATAGATGTTGAGCTGCTGACTGTGTTAGTTCTCCTCTTAAAGATTTTTTTTTTTTTGGGGGGGGGGTACATTTTTTTCTTCAGTGTTCTCCATAGATAGATAGATAGATAGATAGATAGATAGACAGACAGATCGATAGATCGATACAGACAGATAGATAGACAGATCGATAGATAGACAGTCAGACAGATCAATAGATATAGATAGATAGGTTGATAGATAAGCTAGATGTGGCTGTATAAATGCTCTTCTAGGGCATGCACTAATAAATTATTTAATATTGGGATGTGAAGGTAATCAACAATAGTAAAAGTTTTTTCTGATGCAGAACTCAGAGGTAAATTATTAGGAAATTAAATTTCTGTTATACATGTTTGCCATATTTCGGGTTGATATGTTTTCAAGAACATTTCCAAAAGTGACATTCTAATGCCTATGAAGAAATATGAGTTCTTCTTGGCAGTTAAGAGAAGAATTTTGAATGTAATCCAGAAACGTGCCTTGATTACAGATGAATTTATATAGCTGTTATATTTATTTCCCACTACCAAAGCAAGCACACTGGCATGTGTACTGTCATACAGTATTGAATGCCAGCTAATTTAATTATAGTTTAGCAAATTATATACTGAACATCAGAAAGCTAGATGCCTGAATTATGCTGATTCATTTCTCATCAATATTTATTAAATCATTAGTCTTGAATGTAAATAATATATCAATAGTAGTCCTAAAATAAATATAACTTCATGCACATTATGCTAATGGGTGCTATTATTTGTCTGGCATATCCTCAAATTAAAGCATCATCAATCACCTTGCATTGCATGTAACACTGTCTGCCATACACTCAGAGCAGATAATTCACATAAGTTATGCAGAAACTAAGCTGTTAAACTGAGAGGACAGCCAATGGCATCTGCCAATAAAACTTTAAACAAGGTTATATTAAGACATTTACGTCACAGCATACTGTCCGCCTGTCTACAGAAAATCCTGCAAAAATTTAAATAAAACTTAGATATAACACATTCTGTCTTCATCAATCTGTCTCATGCCTAGTTGAGAGACAAAGACAAGAGACAGAGAGACAGCATGAGAGAAATCAAAGAAACATATTAGTAGAACTGCTGCTGGTCAAAAAAAGCATCAAAGGTGATGACATTTGCACATACATTATCAACAAACTGGCTTGCTAATTAATTAACTAATGAACTAAATAATAAATTAATAATTTATCCAGCACTGCTTAGCTTTCTGAATAGAACTTGGAAATATAAAACCAAACTTACCAAAGTAACCGAACCGAGCGATAGTACTGCTGCCCTGCGACTCCTCGAGTCCCTCATAATTCTCGTTGTTGCTTGCTGCCTGTATTCCTGGTTCCTGCTTGCAGCCAGCTCGTAAAAAAATAAAACAAACATTACCGCCAATGCCGCCATAAAATTTAACCCATTAGGGTTGCCCGGTTACTTGCTGCTGTATTCCCGCACGCAGACAGTCGGAAATAATGACGTGAGCTCTTGAGCTCAATTCCGACTGGCTGGTAGCCCTGACGGCACTGACATCATCGCGCACGTGATGACGTCAGCCCCGACAGCACGATTTTTTTAAAAAAAAATAAATAAATAAAGCAAAAAAATAGAAAATGAAGGGGTGCCAATCGGGAATCGTGGCACCCCTTCATTTGGACCCCAAAACTCGGTAAATACCGAGTAGTTCGGTATGGTTGGGAGGTCTGGTGGTCACTGTAGCCTTGGGCTGTTGCAGGAGAAGGGGAGAGACCATTGTGATGGGTTGTGGGCCATCCACCAATTTAAATTCTGTTTGCACCTGTGAGTTACCCAAATCTTGGTTGAAAGAGGATACTGAAAGGGCTACCACTGGGTGAGCAGTAGCCATTGTAGAAGTCTCATGTGAAACCTGAAAGAAACAAGGCATGGAAGGTTGCTTTTTAGCTACCTTTGAATAAATAATCATTTTGGATTTTATTCTTGTTGCTGAGTGTGCTGGTCCCTCTTTGGTTTTGGTATCATGTGAAACCTGGCCAGGGGGACAATGGTGATGGAGGCTGCCATGGTACCCAACGGTTGTAGAACAGAGTGAGCTGTGGATTTCTCCCTTGAAAGGACTGGGATCAGTTGCTGCTTTATCCTTAGAATTCTGTGCTCTGGAATGGATGCTCTGCAATTCTTTGTATTCAAGATGACCCCTATGAATTCTTTGGACTGAGATGAGGTGAGGTTGGATTTTTGCCAGTTTATTGTTATGCCTGGCCTATCTGCAGAGAGGGGAGAGTATGCCAGGGCTTCTTCCAATAGAAGTCTGGTGGGGGTGGAGATGAGCCAGTCGTCTAGGTATAGAAACACCTGGAATCCTTGTAGTCGCAAGTGAGCTGTGATGACCACCATGCATTTTTTTTAACACTCTGGGGGCTGTAGAGAGTCCGAAGGGCAGTACTCTGAACTGGTAGTGACTGGCTCCCGCACGGAAGTGAAGGAATCTTCTTGCTGGTCTGTCCACTTTTATGTAGTAGTACGCATCTTGAAGATTTATCGAGCACATCCAATAGTCTCTTTCCAGAAGTGGAAGGATAGACTGTATTGTGACCATCCAGAATTTTTGTACTTTTACAAACTTGTTCAATACACTGAGATCCAAAATTGGTCTCCAGTCCCCAGTTTTCTTTGGCACCAAAAATAGTCTTGAGTAGAATCCAGATCCTATCTGGTCTGGAGGGACTATTTGGATGACTCTTTTTCTTAGCAGTTTTGAAATCTCTAATGCTGCTTCTTACCTTTGACTGGGTGGAACGTCGGGCAAGTTTGTTGGGGGAGCAAGACAAAGGTTGAAGGGAATATGATAACCTCTGGTCATTATCCTTTGTACCCAAGAATTGGTGGTGATGGTTAGCCAGGCAGAAGGGTACAAAAAGAAACGACCCCAACCACTTCCAGAGGAAAGCAGTTGGGCCACTCTTCAGGAGCGCTGGTAGGACTGACCAGGGAAAGAGTCCCTGGAACCCTGGTTACACAGATGCCCTCTGCCCTGAAAAGGGCGTCTTCCCTGTGAGTTTCCCCCTCTGCCTCGAGGGAAGAACTCAGCCTGTGTGTCACAGAAAGGACCCTGAGACTTTTTGTACCATATTTTCCCACTCTTCTGGTTTCTGGAGAAAGCCCGTTGAGGGGAAAAATAATGGACACCCATGGCAGAAAGGGTCTTACCGTCCTGTTCACATCTGGCCAGTGTGCTTTTAAACTTGGGTCCAAACAATGAAGGGGCTTCGATAGGAGCATTGAGAAAGGAAACCTTGAAGGGTTCCGTGAAATTACACAAGCGCATCCAGGCATGTCGTCTCAGAACAATGCCTGAACTCGCCGCTCTAGCTGCTCCTTCTGATGCATGAGATAGGCGCATGGAGGCGTTAAATATTGACTCAATAGTGTCTATCTGAGAGGCCACTTTGTCACGGACCTCAGACACAGCACCAGCCAAAGTTTCAGAGAGCTCAGAAATTAAATCTCTTTGAAGCCTGGTAAAGTATGCCATATAGTTCAGGGACCTGATTACAAAGGTCGCTGATGCAAAAGTATGCTTCCCTATTCTGTCCAGTGCCCGGGACTCTTTGTTGGGTGGATGGACAGTCTGGCTTTCTTCTTCCACCAGGTCCTTTTTAGTTGTGGCCGCCACCACAAAAGCATCTACAGGAAGACCTTTGGACCAATGGGGATCAGTAGCAGGAGGGGACAAAATTTTATCTAGCCTCTGGGGAATGGCCTCAATGGTGTCAGCAGCCTTCCACATATGCTGCACAATGAGCCGGACCAGTTCGTCGGCAGGTGGAGTAACCCAGGAGGTAGGGGGCTGGGCACGAAAGGCCTGCAGGAACACAGACTCTTCAGAGGTCAGGTTCGAGGGCTGCCAGTCACCTCTCTGTTTACGAATTTCAAGAATATCACCAAAGGATACCGCAGAGGGTGAGCGAGGGGACCCTTCCCCATCAAAATCTGTGTCTTCAGGAAGGGACTCCTCTGTGGAGCCCATGTGCTTTCTCTTGCATGAGCTCTTTTGATGAACTTCCTCAGAAGGAGAAGCTGGGGAAGACAGCACAAAAGGGGTTTCCTGTGGGAGTATATCCTGAGGCCCTTGCGCCCGGTGTCCACTTGGAACGACTTGTGTACACTGCAGTCCAGAGGAGGGTGAGGAGAGTGATAGCACAAGATTGCCAACCAATGCCAGAGCCTTCTCCATTAGCTGGAAGGCCGGTCCACCTGAAGAGGGGTGAGTGCCTAGGGCAGGGGTCACCCCTCTCCTAAGTGACTCAGCCTGCCAACTCGGAGTCCCTGGATGGCTGTAAAACACCAAATTACATACGCCACAGCTGACATCCTGGGTCGTAGCGAAACTCTCCTGCCACAAAGGCAACTGTGGCACTTTAGTGAGATCCATAAAGGGAACCGTAGAAGGGGAAGACTGTGCTATATCAAGGGGCTTCAAAGGCAATGAAGGAGGAGAATAAGTAGGGGTCTTTGGTAAAGGGTGATCACCTCCCGAGGAAGAATAGGTCCTGGGGGGCAGGATACCTCTGGCCAAAAGCACTTGATCCACAAGACGCAACACGTCGTGTTCAGAGAGGCTTCTAGTGGATTTCACAGACATGGCTGAGGGGGAGTCAGGTCTATCCAAAGACAGAGCAAGCTCAGTGCCCATCTCGGAGGTCTGCACTGAAAACAATGAGTCTGTAAAGGACTGAACTACAGGTGTCTGCACTGAGGAAATCATCAGTGCCAAAGTCATGGTCTGTACCGACGATAAGGTTGGTACCGAAGTGGTTGTCGGCGCTAAGGCTGGAACTGAAAAAATCTGTGCCGATAACTGAATGGTCAGTGCTGAGAGAGTAGTCGGTGTCGGGTAAGTTGTTGGAGCCGAACAGGCAATGGACATAGAAAAATCCATCGACATCATGACAGTCTGCATCGACTGGACAGTCGGGGCCAGTAAAGTGGTCTGAACAGAGGAGCCCCTCGGTACCGATACTGTAAAGGGCACGCTAGTCAGTGCCGAAGTCACAGATGGCTCCAATGGCCTCGGTGCCGAAGGTCTAGGTACCGAAAGCGCTGCAGCCGAAGAAGTCAAATCCGAACTAGAAATCTTAGCTTTCTTGGGTCTCGGTTCCTGGGGGTCCCCAGCAGGGGATGAAGGAAGAGAGACTTGGCCTTTATATGTTCATTACTCTTTTTCTTATGTGATCATGGAGGGGTTGAAGCCTCCAACCCAGAAATAGCATCTGAAAAAGGAGAGTTAAGTAGCCCCTTCAATATTAATTTATTTTTTCTCTCAATCAACGTCCTGTTAGAGAAATTCTTACAAATCTCGCAGGGCGGGTCAACTGTTAAATGAGGCACACCCAAGCAATAGACACACAGGGAATGTGCATCTTTAGTAGGTAATTTAATGGCCACAATCTCAACATCTTTTAAATCCTGGACTACCTTTTTTATCTGCCGTGTTAGAAAGATAGAAGGAAACCCAGAAAAAATACCAGCAATGGTACAAGAATTACCCGAAGGTAAGAAGGAAAGGGGGTTTACCAACAATGGTAAAAAAGAAATTACCTTGCGGTAAAGAGGAGGAAAGGAATTGAAAAGATTCAAGAAAGGATAGTCGCTAAATGCGATAAGGTAAGATAAACTAATAACTTTTCTGTGAGAAAATGCTGTTTTAGAATTTAGTATGAAGAAAAATATTGTACTTCGCTCAAGAGACGTAGCTTGACACAACCGAATGGCGATGCGGCAAACAAAATCTGAGGTAACAGGGAGAGGGGAATTCTGGGTAAGAGTTTTTAGCTCGTGGGATTGTAGCTAATGCGAGCTTGGAAGATGGCCGGCTCAGTTCCGAGGTCGGAAGCGATACCCAAAGTAAGGAATGAACGAGGATTAACAATATCAGATCAAACATTTGCACACTGCTGTTTGAACTATGGATTTTGTTTTGTTTTTTCATGCATTGAAAGTGTTGGGATCCCTTGCATTTTTTTTTGGTTTTGTAATTCAGGCATATGCACACGATTCTTTAGACAGGAGATATTGTTACAAGGGTAGACAAAGGATCTGTACACTGGTACCACTGGACTCTATGATCCAAAGCAGGGCCCTCACATAAAATTTGGTGAATAGGATAATGAAAACTGTAGCCACCATCTGTTAGCACCTTGAGACAGAAGTCAGCAGTGACTTTGGAGGATGCAACTAGCTTCAGAACATGCCATTGAAGATCTAAGATCCACTGTTGAGAAAGAGGGACTGCACATTGCTAAATGCCCAAGTGACACACTATAAATATCAGTGATAGCAGTTGCTCTATATAGGACTTTGCTGTGTTCACTGTGATCCCCAAAGATGGAACAGAGATTCGCTGGCACCTTTCACCAACTCCTAAGTTGGAAATGCTAGGAGCCAACCACCTTAATAATGGAATATCATGATTCTTGATGGTCTCTTTTGAGCTGCTATAGTGGCCATGCATTTAGTTAACACTCTGAGGACTGCTTTGAGGCCGAATGTCAGTGCCAGAAACTGGAACTTACTGGCTTCCAGCCCAAAGATTAAGAATTTCCTAGAATGTTTGAGAAAGTTTAAGTGTGAACAGTTGTCCAGGGGAGCCATTCAACAGATCTAGTCTCCTTCCAAAAGACACAGGGGAAGGACTGTACTATAACTCTCTATAATTTTACCTTTAAAATGATCTTGTTGCTTAAAATTATGTTTTTTTTCTTGGAAACAAGAATCATAAGCAAAATCTGGACCCTTTCTACCCAAGTGGGACCTCCTAGATTGCTCACATTTTAGATGGTTTGGAACCACCACTTTAGCTGCAGCCTTCTGATGGAGTAGGACATCTAAAAAGGGAAGGAAATCAGGTACATGATGAATTTAAAAGGCTATTATATTGCCTCTGGATATAATTGCCATTATCTACCTGTGCTGCACAATGGACATTCATCCAGGCAAGAGGATGAACACCTCCCCTCTCCCCACTGCTTCCACACTGGGACAGGTCAGCAACACGTTAGGGATTCTGTGACTGACCCCCAGAAGAACAGCTTCTGAAACCTCAGTTGAATTGATAGTCTCTGCCATACTGGAAGAGTTCATTCTGGAAACCAATGCAACCACAACAGCCTCTATAAGAATGTTGCTGGAAATCTCTTGGTTGCCCTTTCCTGAGTCACATTTTCCTCTAAGTTTATAAAAAGGTCCCTTGAAGAGCACAGAAAATGTTGAATGCACAGAGCATCTTTCCTTCATACTCACAACTTTCCAGCTTCCCTTTCACCTTTAGGCTGAAGAGGTCAGTCCCTGTGAAAGGGGCACTGGTGAGAAATGCCTGCAGAAGTAATGCTTGATTATTCTTGATGATACCCATTCTGGCTTCCCTTGTTAAACCATCTATAACATGATGCATAACTCTCACTGGCAGGCTGCAAATGGCAACACAGTTAACACCTACAGCTCTAACTTAGCAAACAACTTACAGTGTGGCAACTTTTGCAATGTGTGCTTCATTGCATCAGCCAACCCAACGCTGGAATCCAATTGTATATTATAGAGAATTTAGCTCCTTTACTGAAAAAAAAATAAAAAGTAAAAAAGAAATGGAAATAAAGTCACTTATCATTACCACTCCATGGTCATAAGAGTCCTTCTATCCAAGGGACGGACTAATTTACTCTGGCCAATTTCTTTTTTAAGGGCTGTAGCCACCACTACACAGTTGGCTAGCGGAGTATTTGCCCAACCTTCCAAATTCTCAGAGGACAAAAGGATCTTGTCTAGTCTCTTTGGGATGAGAACTACCACAATGGGATCCTGTCATGAATTTTGCACAACTAAAGTAACCATCTTGTCTGCAGAGTTTACCCCCAAGATGCTGCAGGGGTGAAGAAGGCATCCTGCAGGATTTCATCTGAAGGAAAATGGGTCACTGGGTCATGATGGTCTCTTAAAACATCATTTCTAGGATTTCCTCAAACTTGGAGATATCAGTAGGTGACACAAGGAACTGCTCTCCATCAGCCATATCTGTGTCAAGTGGGAAACTCCTCAAGACAGTCACTATGCTTCCTAGCCATCTTTGCTTTTTCAGACTACTCAATGGCAAGGTGTGCAAGGAAGGAGGAGAAGAATAAAACCTGGACATGTAGTCCTCTCTCTTCGCTTCTGTCTCTTCTTTGAGAAGGGGGAGTGGGGGAAAGCTGAGATATGTAGGTGTCCAGGGCAAATGCAAAGATCAAAACTAGCTGCTGGGGCAAGTCACCTAACACTACATATTCCACAAATGTTTTGTTTACCCCCAATCTGCACACAGTAGCATGATCTAGCAAATCCATTACTGCGGACATTATTTTTGCTGAAAACCTAAGCGGCAAGCCTCTGCTTATCAAATGCCAGGATACCTCCTCAACATCAATGTTGTAACAGGCAGCATCAGGCCCAGAGGTCAAGTGCTGATAATACCAACAGAGTCAACTACACTGGCAGCATTGGTATCATGATCGAAGTTCCAGTTCCTAGCAACCCTCAGCATAGAAAAAGTCAGTGCCAGTGTAAGTAGCACCAATGGCCTGTCAGCACCACAAAACATTGGGATATCAGTGCTCATGAAAGAATATGTGGCAAAAATGTCAAACTCAGTTCAATTGTTGCCAGAGTAATGCCCAGTGAGGAAGCTTCAGCATGTTAAGGGACTATATGAGCCTCCATAGTTGTCTAGAAAAAGTGGATAGAGAGAGAACACCTATCTCTATCTGAGCTCAAATTAAAAAAATCATCATCATCTCATCCACAAAAGGATCACAAATAGGCTGTGGAATGAGTAAATGGAATATGTAAAAAAGACAAAGGGAAGCCTGAGAAGTAACAATATTGAAAGCTCAAGCAGAGTGACACAAGAAATATTGCTTAGTCTTTTTCCTGTGAGTAGAGTCAGAAATCACCAAAACTTCAGCTTGAACTACCCCGACTGCTTTTTCTCAATGAGTGATAGCTGTTGAAGTCTTGCCATTAAGTTTATCTTCACCAGTTATGTGCTTCCTTGTCTAATCTTGGTTTCTTAGGAGAGTAGGAAAGTGCCTAGCCAGAAATGTTAAAGAAGAAATTATCTCATTTCACTTTCCTCTTTCCTTTCTTGTTTTGTTTGTCCGAGAAAGGAGAGAGACTGATTAACAAACCTTTTAGAATCAAACTTCTTCCTTCTGTTAATATACATTATTTGCTCAAAACTACTGTAAATATCTCAGTGGCCATCCAAATGAGAAGCACCCAAACACAATCTAAGCTTGCCGTAGCAGTAGAATATTGCAACAGCAGTAAGCAAAACCAGAAACCTCTCCATAATAGCCCCAATTCATAAACAATACACCCAGATCCTCCCAAATGAACAAGGAGGTTTAGGATTACCCGAGTTGAAAGGGTATTTTAGAGTTGGGTTTATATTGTTTCAAGTGCTTGGAAACTTGAAATTCCTATGGTTGAGACCATATGATAGAATTTCCAAAAACTTGAAATAAAACAAAATTCTATTTTTTTGCAACAGGCAAGACCCCCTGCATCCCCCATGTGGGGGGCTGTGCTTCCACACCCCCTGCAAATTATACATACCAACTCCGAGATCACACTACAATGAAGAAAAGGGTAAATTCCCCTGAAGCAGTTCTGTATAGGATCACGGTACAATCTGCAAAAACATGTTTCTTTTTTTTTTTTGGGAGGGGGGAGTTTTGGGAACTTGATCTTATTGCCTCAACTGTGATGACAGGAGGTACTGCCAGCCATGCCAGAAGTAGGGATGTGGATGTATGACTTGTGCCAGCAGAGCTAGCTGGAATTTTGTAAATAATTATATGTCATTTGTATATCAAACTGATTTGTACAGGTGCTTGTGCTGAACATGTATTTGTGAGGCTTGCTTGTGTTAAAATGCATCACCAGTGCACCCACCTGGAATGAAAATAAATGTACACATACTATTGTAACTGAATTAAATGTATATGTTTTAATACGGGACACCGGGACAGCAAAGGTTAACCAGGTAGCTTACTTTAAGAAAAATAAGGAAATGTAAATGAGCTGTTAAGCCATTATAATGGCACACCACAGTGCTGAATAGGACCTGAGACAGTGGGTCTGGAAGAATCCTTTATTCATTAGTTCAGCAAAAAGAGGGAAAGCCCCTTGCACTGCCATAAACATTTATTTGTGTATTGTAGCCATCTATGCTAAATTCCTGTCTCAGCTTCAAGCAGGGATACTGTGAGAACCTAGAGTTTGGTGACCAGATAAGGTCATTCTGCAAGTCATCTTGGATATTATATTTTACAGGGAGTAATCTGCGAGTAGGGAAGTATTCTGTTTTGGCGAACCTGACTAGAAAGATTGCTCACTTATTTCATTGCACCTTGCTCTATCAGGTAAGTTATTAGGGAATAGTAATTCTCATAGATTCAGTCAGGAATACAATGAAGCTTAGTTTAAAGATGGTTTTCTTTATTTGTACAAGTCTGTCCATCAATATTATTTTTAATATTTCCTATAATTTGAACTCTGTGGTTAGCTGTAAATATATATTCAGTATTTTCATGCTCTTTTATCATTTATTATTAAATATATTTAAAACTTTTATTGTGGCTGGTCCCTTTTAGAAAGTATTTAACTTTTGAGAGTGCTCATATTTATATGGTGACACTGTACAGGCCACTCCAGAAGCCTAGCTGTCTTGTTGAACTACTACCATTTGTATTAGTATAAATACTACACAGTATAATTGGACACCCTTTGTTAAGGGCTTTAGAGTAGCTGATTGTGGAGTGTCTGGTGGCACCTTATACTCTGGGCAGAAGGGGGCACAGCAGGTAAATCTGTGCCAGCCTTTCCCAGGTATGTTTGTGTGAAGAATCAAATCTCGTAGAGTGAGTGAGTGAGTGAGTGAGTGAGTGAGAGAGAGAGAGAGTGAGTGAGTGAGTGAGTGAGTGAGTGAGTGAGTGTGAGTGAGACCTACGTGGAGCAGGGACACAAAGCACTGGGTTCACAGAGAGGGTGCTGAAGGTCTTGGCTTGGACACGCAGCTAGGGACCCCAGCTGTACCCAGTGGGGAGTGACCTGGAGGGAGACAGATAGAGAGATCCAGACCCCAGACATTGGGGACCTGGAGGGAGACAGAGAGATCCAGACCCCAGACTCTTGTGTGTTCCCTGTGTGCTCTTAAGGGAAATTGTGCTTGATGCAGACAGGTCTGGATCTGGAAATACTGAGTGTCTCCATTGGTATCCCAAGTGGACATCCCTCCCCAGTGTCAGTGGTGAGGATTAGGCTCCTTGATTACTGCCCAACATGGGGACATCACACTGACCATACAAATTTCAAGTATCCAAAAACTTGATTAAGTAATATAAACCCTTTAAAGTTAACAAAGTTAAGGATTTTATACATATCACAAATACAATGCTAAAATTAAAAGTGAAAAGGGTTGATGATGAAGCGGGGGGGGGGGGGTAAATCAAGAAATAAGGAAATAATGGGATTTTGGATGCAGGCCCTTAGGGAGAAAAGCAACAATCATTCAAAATATTATATTCATGAAGTAGCAGCAAGCTTAACAACAACTAAGCCAACATGGGAATGGAGAGATGAGATTCTGCTGATAGGGATTACTGCAATTAGGGGTACAGAGAATAGTCAAGAGGGGGCTGGAATTTACTGGAGGAAGCTGGCAAAGGAATCAAGGTATTGGGAACAAATAATTAGGGAAGAAACAGTAAGAGAATGGGAAGAAGCCAAGCAGACATCTGGACTGCAGGCTAGCGATTGCCTTCCCTAATAGGGATTGACAGATATAGACAAACAGAAAGGAATAGGGGAATCCTAAATGAAAGGCCTGCACTGGTTGAGTTTTTAGTTGAACCTAGAACAGAAGATGCTGCTAAAAAGGGATAATTAGTAGTACATATGAAATATGGCACAATAACTACAGGAATCAATCAAAAAAGGTCAGAAATGATTGGGAAGAGAAATTAGATAAGCAATTCACAAAGAAACAATGGGAGGATATATGGCTTCCCAATATGGAACAAAGTCTAGAATATTTAGGATTTTTGCTTGGAAATGTTTGCATAGACACCCGAAGCAGACATCAAAGAATTCTTCCTCAGGTAGATGACAAATGTTGAAGATGTGATGGAGAAGAAAAAGTTAACTGGGGTTTTGGAAGTGTAATGAGTTGGCAGACTTTAAAATTTCCTACAGAGTACTCTCTTGTCAGTAATACCGGGCAGGCATTTTTTTTGCACAGACACTCACACTCAAACACAAATGCTACAAATCTGAGGAGGCAGAAAAACAATAAAAACAAATCTTCTAAAAAGGAGGTGGGAACAATGGTGACAAAACCGCACAAGCAGAGGTGGCCTTAACTTTCTATACTTGAATAAACAATCAAGAATCAGAAAGGTTTGACCTGAATCAGTAAGAATCAGTAAAATGGTAAACAATCAGACGATCTGAGAATGTAGAATAGCAGTCTTAGCAAACTTCTGATGGCAAAAACAGCACAAAGGAAAGCCTGGGGATGTTCCTCTCGAAGGCTTCACTGATTGTGGCAAAATTAAGAGTACACATGTAGGGCTGTAAAACATCATGGGAGCAGGGGAAGGGTTAGAGGCTGGATAGTTTCAGGTACTAAACTGACTACAGCCTCCACCTATTAGTCGTGTGGGTTGAAGTAGATCGATCATGTAAAATAACAAGCTTTAGCTTCCATAAACTATTGAGCTACAAATCCATTCAACACAGTCAGCGTTAATTAAAGGTTTTAAAAATGCTTTGAACTCTTTTTTTTCTTATTAAAGAGAGCATTTACAGCAGTAGTTAGTGTGTCAACTCAATGATGGACTTTTGTCTTTTTCTTAATTTTACTCTGCTTTGCTTTGTTACACCATCTCTCACAATAGCGCTGCCACCTATCTGTTTTCCGGACTATCTGGAAATCAAACCAATTACCTGGTAGTCCAGAAAGCACTGTGCAAACTCCAGTATTCTGTTTAAAAAAGAAACAGATTATCAGAGTTTGTTAAATCTGCAGATTTACTATGCTTTTTCAAAGAAAAGCATAGTAAATCAGCAGAGAAAAAAAAGCATCTCAAATGACAAAAAAAGTGATCCTCCTCATCCGATATGACAATGATGTCACAAAATGGGTGGAAAGTGAGCAGGGAGAGAGGAAGAGATGGGCAGGGTTATAGGAGGTGCTAGGGTTGTGACCTGGTCCAGTTTCTGCTAGAACAAAAGGTTTCTCACAACCCCATAATATAAGTATGGCATGGATAAGTGCCTGTAGATCTGCCTTGAGATTTACAAGTATCCATTAGCTACAAGGAAGCATATACAGAACCACATACCTTCAGATATTCTGCACTGTTTACTTTATTGCAATTAACTAAAGAAATGCTGTCAAACGGTCTAGTATCTAAGCTGAAATGCAGACACTAATTTCAGTACTATGCATTGTCCTTAGGTGTTTTCCAAACCTAATACATACTATGATGAATGATTTGCAAAGACTGCAAAATGATTGCTGCAACACTGACAAAATGCAAACCACTCCTGTATGTGGCAGCAACATCTTTAAGAAGCAGGTAAGACTAGTTTTAGGAACTTCAGCATTCATTATGCATTCATTTCACTCCTACAGCTTACAGACACCTGTTTAAGCAGGTAGTCTGGCAGTTTCTGCTTTCATGCTGCCTATGTACCTTGCTCCTACATGTAGAAGCCAAAGATCAGAACAAAAGGGACAACACATTGTAATGTGCATTTATATGAAAAAAAAAAAGTATAAATAAGGCAGCCAACCATTATATGTTTTTTTCATTAAATGATTTTGAACCTGCAGTCATTTTACAGCACTGGTAATTAACAGCTTATTTATGCATTTTTGTTCATATTATGAATATGCACAATAAAAAAAAAACTGCTTCAGAATTTCCTGAACATAAAAGTCATTAAAGAAATCAGTGGACTGTGGGATTGGTGTATGGAAGCAGCTTTTTTCTGACAATGATTTCAAGTGCAACTGTAAATTTCTAAACACGTCCACTAAATGATTCTACAGTAGCATATGGTTTTGCTCATGGATCAGTAACAGCCACCAAGGTGTACCCCCTCGTGAGCCTAAAAAAATCAGGGTAGTCAATATACACACACACACACACACACACATATATATATATATATATATATATATATATATATATATATATATATATATATATATATATATATAAAAGAGTTAAAAACAGTGATAACTAAAAAATATAAAAGGCCATCAAGCAGAACTCCATGTGTTGGGTCCCACTGTGACAAAGGTATTTTCTGTTCTACATAGTAATCATCTTGCATTTCCCATTTTATATGCATTTGTCTTATCACAGCACTTTTGCAGACTTAGTGTCTCTCTTTCTTTTTAAAAAAAGTGTGAGGTCCTTTACCCATTCCCAAGATACATAAGAACTTAAGGGTTCCCCTGGAAGACCTATTATTTCTGGTATATGGTCACATTCGCAGATGTAGGTATATGTTTGGACTTCCATTTAAAAAGGTTTTTAAGGCAAGTGCCATCTTACATTAATAATACTCAAGACTTTTTGGATGGATTAAAAGAGCTAGCATGGCAGGAAGATTTTTATTGGGTTACAGTGGATGCAAGTTCACTATATAGAAATCTACAGCACAGATGGGGATTAGAAGCAATTGAAAATGTTAAGTGTGATGGACCTTGCACTTCTTTCTTACTGTTATTGTTAGAAATTTGTCTGACACAACTATTTTCATTTTGAGAGGGATATTTATTTACTAGTGAAAGGGACAGAGATGAGAGCAGCTTTTGCTCCTACATATGCAATACGATATATGAGTGACTTTCAGAGAAAAGTTATATACCTTACTCAATTTGAAGAGCTTATCACCCAAACTACTGATAAGGTATGCAAACTTCCTGATAACATACAGAAATTCCACAAGTCTCTGCACTCCTAGACTGCAGAGTGCTTTACCAAGTGAGAACTACTGCATACCTGCAAGACAATATTCAGTAAAGCAATATCAATATTAAGCCAAATAAGCCTAGAGTCCAAAACAAATCATGAAATACTGTTTAATATCAATAATTTTAACAATGAAAAGCAAAAACAAAATCTTAGCCACAGTCACTAAATCCCACCCTCTAACATCTGAGCTAAGCAAAGAAATATTATTCCAAAACAGTTTAGTATTTCATAAAATGATGCCACACTGATCTTATTTAAAAATGGTTTCTGCGGTAAAAGAAAACAAGGAAAGATGAATGGTAGGATTCTTAAATAAGAAGATGGATACATTTTCAGGAATGGCCTACTTATTCGAAGAATAACAGTGGAAACCAAGATCCTATATGTCTGAGTGCTGGTAGTTTACATTAATACAAAATATCACATGGCACTTAAAAGAAAGAACAGGGATTCTGTATCTATATTTGCATACATACATAAATACATTCTTGTGCATTTACACAAAGAAATAAACATTAATTTAACTTTACAAAAGAACAAAACTTGTAACTATGCACAAAAAATAGGGTACGACGAAAACACTAAAGATCAAACGGCTTAGTAATCGAAAATGCCGTTCTTCAGAATCGCTGTTGTGAGATCATGGTACAGTGAAGATTGGAAAATTTGCTCTTTCATCACTGTAGTGCGATCTCGGAGTTGGTATATATAATTAGCGGGGGTGGGGGGTGCAGCCCCCCCACAATACCTCTTTCGAAGAAAAGCATTTTCGATTTCTAGGCCATTTGATCTTTAGTGTTTGCATCGATCCAATAGGGACCCCAAAAAATATACCCCCCATTCTTTCTACGTTAACCGCATTGTATTTAACAAATTTTTCCAACACCCATTTTTTTCTTAAATAATACTTCAGTTCTTGACTTCCAAATTCCCCACACAGCATAAAAAAAGAACTTATGTCTTACCATAACGTTCCATCTGAGTTGTTGATCTTCCAGTCATCACTGATGGGTTCGGTTCTGAGCCCTCGGAACAGAGTCGGCCTTATACCAAGCTTGCATGCACCAAAAACTCTTGAGCTAAGCTGCAACCCACAATGCCCTTCACTCAGTTACCTCAGATCGAGTTTGCATGCAACATATAGAAGAAACAGAAAGTCAGAGGCCATATCTGCACAGAAACCCTGAAACACCACAAAGACCCAGAAGATCCGCCAGGAGCCTTTGGTGGGGGTCGGTGGGAGGGTGTGATGACTGGAAGAAGATCAACAACTCAGATGGAACATTATGGTAAGACATAACTTCTTTATCTGAAGTTGTTAATCTTCTTCCTATTCATCACTCATGGGATAGAATTCCAAGCTACTTGGAGAACCTGTGGAAGGACATTCCTGAGAACCATTGAGCCAAAGGCCGCTCTTCCCCTGGAGATCAGATCCAATTTGTAATGCTTGATGAAGGTATGGAGTTTAGCCCAAATGGCTGCTGCACAGATGTCATCCATGGAGGCCCTAGAGTGGAAGGTAACCAATGCTGCGATAGCCCTAGTTAAGTGAGCTTTGATTTGATCAGGCTTAGATTCATTCATAAGCGAATATGAGAAGCCAATGCAATCCCTGAGCCATTTTGACAAAGTAACTTTAGATACTGCACACCCCATTCTAGGACCAGAAAAGGAAATGAAAAGTTGGTCCGACTTGCGAAAGAACTTAGTTCTGTCCAGGTAGAAACGTAATTGTCTATGAACATTCAATGAATGTAGGCAGCATTCTCCCTTGTTTGAATAATTTGGAAAGAATACAGGGAGGTCAATGGACTGGTTAATAGAAAAGTCAGAAACCACCTTTGGGAGAAAGGATGGATTAGTACGAAGTGATACTCTGCCCTTATGGAAGATCAGATAAGAGCTCTTGATACATACGGCTTGCAACTCAGATATTCATCTGACTGAAGTGACCGACACCAGAAACAAGGATTTCCATGACAGGAATTTTAGATCACAAGTCGCAGCAGGCTCAAAAGGGGGTATAGAGAGAGACTGGAGAACCCGGGAGAGATTCCATGCCTCCACCAACTGCCTGATGGGAGGTCTACTGTGGAAAATTCCATTGAGAAAGGTCTTGCAAAGTCGGGTGGAAATAAGCGGGAATCCATCTGAACCATTATGGAAGTTGGAACTAGCTGCTAAATGGACTCGAATGGTGGAAGCTGATGCACCATTGTCGAACTCAGCAAGGTAATGAAGAATAGTACCTACAGGAGCTGAAAACGGATTTAGCTTCTGATTATGTGACCAGATAGAAAATCTTTTCCATTTGTCCCTGTAAAGGTTTCTGGTGGATGGTTTATGGGAGGCCAGGATAATATCATGGACAGATTAGGAGGGGGTTTTCTGCCTGGCAACTAACGGAAGTGGAGAAACCAAGCCAACTGCTTGAGAGTGGATAGATTCGGTTAAGTGAGATATGAGGTCCTGACGAGTGTCTAGGATCCAAGGAGGTTGTAACAGGTGAGGTCAGAGGAAAGGACGCCACATTGATGAGGCCAGAATGGGGCAATGCGGATCACTTTGCTTCTCAACCGAATAGCTTTCCTTAAAAAAAGGGGGATCAGAGGTATCGGAGGATAAGCATAAAGGAGACCCGTGGACCAATCATGAATCAAAGCGTGTCTGTGACTCCCTGTGAGGGGGAAAGAGGGCAAAGTAGTTGCTGCATTTTGTGTTTGAGGGGGAGACGAAAAGATCACAGCATGACTGGCCCCAACGGCTGAAAACTTCTGTCGTCACACTCGGATTGAGAGACCATTCGTGAGGACGGAGGATGCATCTGCTCAGCCTGTCCGCAATCACGCTGGTGCTCCCCGGGATATGCATTGCAATCAGAAAGTGGTTGGAAGCCATCACCCAATGCCAGATTCTCATGGCTTCGTGACACAGGGGGTAGGATTTGGTTCCTCCCTGTTTATGTACCAGATAACGGACATGTTGTCCAACTGGATAGCAATCGTTCCTGACAGAAGGAGTGGATGGAATGCTTGCAATGCCAATAGCACCGATCTTAACTCCAGGACACTGATATGCAAGTTGACCTCTTTGCTGGACCACGTGCCTTGGATTGACTTTCCCTGGAAGTGGCCCCCCACCCTATCAGGAAAGCATCTGTGGTCACCGTGGCACTGGGTTGCGAAGCCTGGAAGGGGTGACACCAAAGATTATTGTCTGTACTCATCCACCAGAGGAGATCTTGTTTGCAGGTGTTGGTGATGAGAATCTGTGAGCTCAGGGGATGAAGACTGGATATCCACTGGGACAGAAGCAGCCATTGTAGCAGTCTCATATGTAATCTGGCTAGGGGAACAATTGGGATGGCTGCTGCCATAGACCCCAGAACCTGAAGAACTTTCCTGGCAGACACCTTTCTTCGACAGAGTATCACTTTAACTTGTGCCCTTAATCTCTGAAGCCTGTGACAGGGAAGAGAGACCATACTTGATTGAGTGTTGAATACTGCCCCTATAAATTCCAATTATTGTGAGAGCTGAAGTTTGGATTTTTCCCAGTGAATGGTGATGCCCAGTGTCTCTGCTACTACTAGAGTGTAGCGGAGGGGCCTGACGAGGAGGAGCTTGGTGGGGGCTGAGAGGAGTCAATCATCTAAATACGGAAACACCTGGAATCCCTGAAGTCTCAAATGAGCTGTGACCACTGCTAGGCATTTTGTGAACACACTGGGGGCCGTCGAGAGACCGAATGGCAGGGCTCTGAACTGGTAGGGATTGGCTCCCAGCCGGAAGTGAAGGAGTCTCCACGAGCGCTTGTCCATTTTGATGTGGTAATACGCATCCTGGAGGTCTAACGAGTACATCCACACACCCTCCCGCAGAAAGGGGAGGATGGATTGAATCATGACCATGCAGAACTTGGTCTGAACCACTGATTTGTTTACCTGGCTGAGATCCAAAATGGGCCTCCAGTCCCCGGTCTTCTTTGGCACTAAAATGAATCTTGAGTAAAACCCTGATCCGCACTGGTCTGGGGGGACCTGTTGGATGACTCATTTTTGACATAGCTTTCATATTTCGGAAGCTGCCTCCTCCCTTTGACTGGGTGGAACATCGGGAAGGGATTTCGGAGGTCTTGGATAAGAGATTAGGGGAATGTGATAGCCTCTGGAAATTATTCTCTGCACCCACTGATCGTTTGTAATAGAGAGCCAGGCAGCTTGGTGCAGAGAGAAACACGCCCCGACTGCTTCCAGAGGAAAGCAATCGGGTAGTGCTTCAGAAGCGCTGATACGGTCTTCCAGAGAAAGAATCTCTGGAGTCCTGATATCGGGGAACCCCTCTGCCCCAAAAGGGGCATCTTCCATTATTGGAACCCCCTCTGCCTCTGGGGGAGTCCTCACCACGTACCTCATGGAAAGGACCTTGAGACTTTTTGTGCCACATCTTTCCACTCCTCTGGTTCCTGGAGAAGGAGAGCTGAGGTTTGGAAAAATGTAAACCCATGGCAGACAAGGCCTTTCCCATCCTGCTCACACCTGGCTAATGTACCCTTGACCTCATCACCGAACAAAGCTGATGGTTCGATAGGGGCATTTAAAAAGGAAGACTTGAAGGAGTCCGTGAGGTCACAAATGTGAATCCAGGTCTCATAACAGTTATGTCTCATAACTACGCCTGCACCTGTAGCTCTAGCCGTTCCTTCGGTTGCGTGGGACAGCAACCTCATGAACGAATCAGAGATTGATTCTAGGGTGGTAAGTTGGGAACCAACTTTATCACGTGCCCCATCTGAAACTTGATGAGCGAGGGCTCCAGACAGCTCGGTGATGAGATCTCTCTGGAGCCTTGTAATGTGCCAAAAAGTTCAGAGACCTGAATGCAAAGGTAGTTGATGCAAAAACTCGCTTCACTAACCTATCCACTGCCCGGGACGCTCTGTTGGGCGGGTGGACAGCAGGACTTTCTTCTGCAAGGTCCTTTTTTGTGGCCGCTGCCGTCACCACCATAGCATCTACTGGCAAACCTCTAGACCAATGGGGTTGATCCTCTGTAGGGGAGAGTATCTTATCTGATCTCCTGGGGATGGCCTCAACGGTGTCTGGATTCTTCCATACCCACTGCACGATGAGCTTTGACCAACTCATCGGCGGGGGGGTCACACAAGAAGTACAGGGCCAAGAGTGGAAGGCCTGCAGGAATACGGATTCCCCCAAGGAAGGATTGGAGGGCTTCCAGTCACCCCTCTGCTTCAAGATTTCCAGGATGTCTCCAAATGAGACATTGTCAGGGGTGACCGTGGGGATCCTTCCCCATCATCATAGCCCTTATCTTCCATGAGGGACTCCTCTGGGGAGTCCATGTGTTTCCTCTTACATGCCCATTTCCAAGGGGGTTCTTCGGTGGGAGCATCCGAAGAAGACTCAGAAAGGGAAATACCCTGAACAGGGGTTTCATGGGCCTTGCACTCTCGGAGTCCTGGGGGGGGTGGCCTTTGATAGCTGCAGCTCAGAAGGAATGGGTGTAAGGTCCGATGTAGGAAGTTGCTCAATGCAAGCACCCTTTCCATCACCCGGAAAGCAGGCCCACCTGAAGAGTAATGGCAGTCCGGAACCGAAGAACACAATTTTGGAACCGGAGTCATACCCCGCTCCATGTGTTCCACTCCTGGGGACGGAATCTCAAGCAAAACCAGGGCGGGAGTCATCCTCGGATCTGAAGACGGATCCGGCAATACAACCAGAACCGTGGCTGGAACAGAGGGTTCCACCCTCCAAGCATGAGATTGAGGAAGGGTGGGTTCCGACGGAACAGACACCCAAAGGGGCCTCGAAGCCTCAGACATAGTCGTTGTCAGCGTCAAGGTAAGGGGTCCTCTCGCAGACATTGGAAATATGAGCCTTGGAACAGAGGGATCCAAGGGAGGAGAATACGTAGGGGTCGCTGGGGTAATAGACCCAAAGACCGGAGTGGGATGGGCTCTAGGAAAATTTGTAATTCCCCTGGCAGTCAGCAGCTGATCAAAGAGGCGCACCAGATCCAATTCTGACAGGCTCCTGGTGGACCTTACCGATGTCCCTGAGGGGGAATCAGACCGGTCCAAAAAGGGGCTGAAGGCTTGTCCGGCAAATGGATACGCAGACAGGGAGTACTGGGTCAGTGGTGTACTGAAAAATGGCACTGACAATTCCAGTTTAGAAACTGGCAGCAGGGGAATAATCGTTGCCGAGGTCACAGCTGGGGTGGACGTTGTCGGAGCGGAGATGGGGGATGTCGCTGCCGAGGTAGAGACAGGCAAACTAGTTGGAACAGAAGTTGTAGTGGGCACCATAGTCCTTGCGCCGACGAGGCGACCTCGGTATGAAGCACTGGAGCCAAACTCAGACCAGAGGTGATCAGAACAGAGGAGGTGATACGGTGCTCGGTAGATGTCTTGTGGGCCTTGTGCTTATGACTTTTGCCCCTATCATCAGCCAGTGAAGAGGGGTCTGAACGAGGACGTTTCTTGTCCACAGAAGGAGGGGATGAGACCTCTGATGCAAAAATAGCCTCTGAAAAAGGCGAAGGAAGAAGGCCCTTAAGGATTAACTTGTTTAGTCTTTAATTCAGCGTTCACTGACTGAAGCTGGCACAAATGTCACATGGAGGTTTCGCCGATAAGTGCAGAACCCCCAAACAATACACACATTCTTCATATAAAATCACTATTCAGGAGTTTACCACTGCAAGAAGAGCAGTGTTTAAACCTTGTAGTCCCTTTCTTTGTCGACATAACAGAAGAAACACACACACACACACATACACGTGCTAAACTAGAAGAAAGTTATAGAGAGAGGGAAATGCCAACAATGGTATGTGGAATACCACAAGGGTAAAAGGTCAATACCAACAATGGTACGAAAAAGAAAAAACTGTAGGTAGAGCTGAGAGAGTAATTACAGAAAAGATAAACTGACAGGAAAGAAGTCACAAATACTTATAAAATTTGAAAAATATAACGCTTAGCTGGACAGCTCGGTGAAACGCTGCTATATGGCTGCGTGACAAAGATCTGAGGTAACTGAGTGAAGGGCATTATGGGTAGTAGCTTAGCTCGAGAGTTTTTGGTGCACGCAAGATTGGTATAAGGTCAACTTGGTTCAGAGGGCTCAGAACCGAACCCATCAGTGATGAAAAGGAAGAAGATCAACAACTTCAGATCATACCTTAGCTATTTTTTTCTACTTCACCTTTTTGATCACAAGAACCATATAAAATCATTTCTGTGTTCAATGTCTATACATTCAATTTAATGCTCCTAATCTTATTTCTTTAGCAATAGATTCCCAATATGTTCTCTCCCAATAGTCTATGTTTCCTTTCAAATGCAATTTATTTATTGTTAACCTCCACAAGAAATATTGGCATGAAAACAAATTTCTGCATCTTTCATTTCTTTCTATTATACCCTTTATGGATGTCGGATTAAAAAATAAATGTTTCTCATTATATTTGTATACCACATATTTCTAGCCTTCACTAGTTCTTAAATATGTACTTTCCACAAAAGAATCTTATCACAATATGGTTTTAATTTTTCATTTAAAAATGTTCCCCTTCTCAAATTTTTCATATTTATTCAAGAATAGAGTACATTTTAACTCAAACCTCTTTGCAATTATACTATTTTTTTTTATTTTCAACCATTTCTGAATCCAATACAGAAGAGGCACTAGGCAGTACTGGGAGCTGTTAACCTAATCCACCCTCTTTACTCATTCACATACAACACCCCCCCTTTTTAGTGGAGTTTATCCACAATCCCATATTTTAAAATATATTTCCAATATTTTATTTTTCTTACTACTTAGCAACATATACTCATTATTAGATATGCATAGCTTACCGAAAGTAATGAAATTAATCAGAGACAAGAAAGTCTAAATGCTTTCCAAAATGTGCTCTTCGATTTCTTCAACTACTTTTTTCCCATTGCTCTGTATTTTCTGATCTTTTCCTAGCCTAATACTTAGCAAACTAATTTCATTCCTTCAGAAATTAATTATTTCTATTACTAATACACCTCTTGATGCTAAAGACATGCAGGTAGAAGACCTTACTCTTCTCTTTTAATTCTACACCAAAAAAGATCATTGTCTATTTTAATTGTATCAAACCCTCCTTTATACATATCTTATTTTGAGCCACAAGAAATATATCATCCGCATATCATAAAAACATGGTGTTTTAACTCCTTCACATAAGCAATACTCTGTCCCTTGCAATTTGAAACTTAATTAAATTTATGACCAAAGCATGCAAAACAGTAGTCATAGGCCAGCCCTAATCTCCTCTACGTACCTCAAACTTTTCATTTGGCCATTACTTTTACATAATTATTATCATAGCCTGATTTTAGCATATTCAACACACTACACATTTTCCCATACTGTTCGAAAATACTCCACATATTCCATGCAATATATCACCAAAAGCTTTGTGGGCATATTTACATGCAATATATTACCAAAAGCTGGTGAACATCCCCTAGCATCATGTTCAATTTTTCTTCTCTTAATGCGTCATCTACTAGTTTCTCTTATTAATGTCATCAATTCCCAATTTTCCTAACTTCCAACCTGTAAATCAAGGAAGCAAACATCTTTAACAGGTACAAGCAAGCAAAATCTGAGAATAATGCTACTCAATGCTAGAAGTCTAAACCTCAAAATGCATTCAATCGAGGCACTCCTTAAAATGGAGAACATCGACATCTGTGCAGTGACAGAAACCTGGTTCAAGGCTCGAGAGAGCACCCCTGCATTACAAGGCTATAATTCATACCACAACTTTCGGCCACCTAACCTGGACCAAAACACTAAAGGTGGAGGCATGCCCATATTTATTAAGGATATCCACACCTCCAAGCTAGTTGCTCAGCATAATGCATCCGAGATTATCCAAGTGCAACTAACTCTGGGCAAGACCGCAATCCAAATTGTAACTTGCTACAGATCCCCCACCATGCCCTTTGATTCCCACTCCTCATTTCATGATACACTGGAAAATATTAGGGTACAACCCAACACCCTACTAATTGGCGATTTCAACTACCCCACTATTAACTGGGAAAACTACTGTACCGACTCTTTTGCTCAACATTTTTTGAAATTCATAAATTCCAACTCCTTGGATCAACTTATCCACAGTCCCACCAGGGGCAGCAATATCCTAGACGTGGTCATTACCAACATGGGTGACTGGTGTTCCACACCAGAGGTCAATTCCTTGTTGGTCAGATCCAACAACAAGCTAATCACCATAGATATCCACATCTCGCCCCCTCCCCATTAGGGAAACCACCATAAAAAATTTCTCCAAAGCCAACTTCACGCTTCTTAAGATAGAAGTGCCAAACTTCACAACACCCATGCAGATGGACAATAGAGGTACGACTGCTGAATCCTACACAAATGCCCTTTATAAGCACTTACACGAGTGCATGGATCTTGCTATCCCTAACACAACCAAGATGCTATCCTCCAAAAAAAGGAAGCCAATCTGGTGGTCCCTTGCCATAAACAAACTCTACAACAGAAGAAAAACTGTTGCAAAAAAGAGTAAAATCCCATGATTGGAGCAGCTCCTGGTCAGCCTCAGTAAGAAGCTGAGATCTCTCATAAAATCCTCCAAAGCTAGTTACAAAAACAAAATCACCACCGATTCTAAAGATAACCACAAAGCATCTGTTCTGAGTTACAGCACAATGGCACTAAAATACAGAGCCAACTCATATTGCTAACATCCTGGCAGATAGGTTCAGTGCTAACTTTAGCCTCCTCTCACCCCCTAAATCTCTACACCAGAAGAATGCAAAGTTCCTGTAATCACGGCTGCACAAGTAAAAAACACACTATCCAAAGCCAAGAACACAGCATCCATGGGACCTGACAACATCTCAGGCTGCGCTCTACATGAACTACAGAATGGACTGGCACCCCACCTAAGCACCATGTTCAATCATAGCTCAGGCTTTGTGCCCACTGAATGGTGCACAGCAACAGTTATCCCACTTCACAAAGGGGGTGCAACCACAGACCCCGGGAACTACCATCCCATTAGCCTAATGAGCCTGGTCTGCCAGGCCATGGAACGTATCATCATGGAACTTATAAACAAAGACATTGGTAATCTCCAAACTCTGGACCTCACCCAGTTCGGGTTTGTAAAAGGCAGATCATGTCTCCTGAACCTGACAGACTTCTTTGAAGCAGTCACCAAAGCTGTAGATGAGGGTAAGGTGGTTCACACAGCCTATCTAGATCTTGCCAAGGCCTTTGACACCATCTCTCATTCTGGAATTATAGATAAACTCACTAAACTAGGTATAAATCCCTATGTCACAAGATGGGTTGCCAAATGGCTCACTGACAGAATCCACACTGTGAAAGTAGCACACTCCAAATCCGACTTCAGACCAGTGACGAGTGGAGTACCACAAGGTTCAGTCCTGGGTCCTCTCCTGTTTGGTATCTACTTTTCTGAAGTACAAGCTAACACAGAAAGTCTTTGGCTAATGACGTTTCCAGATGACTGCAAACTAGGAGCCATAATCAAAACTCCTAATGTGGACATCTACAAAAGAGCCTTACTGAGACAGATGCCTGGTGTCAAAGCCATGGCCTCAAGCTCAGTGCCAAAAAGTGGATTGTCACTCCCTTTGATAAAAACTCTGCATCCATGAGCTACCACATAGGTGGTAGTCTAACACCAAAAATGTGATAAGAGACCTTGGGACACAGGTGGACAGTAGTCTCTCCTTTGATAATCACATTGCCACAGTAGTCAGGAAATCCTTCTATGTGGCACACCTCATCACAAAAAGTTTCTCACCCAGGAAAAAAGATGTCATTGTTCCCCTCTACTCATCACTCATTAGACCCATTATAGAGTACAATGTCCCTTTTGTATGTACCTCACAAGACATCTACAACAAGTGAAAAGGCCACAGAAATACCTCACAAATAGAATTACCAGCCTCAAACAGATGTCCTACGCAGACAGTCTCAAAAACTCCAGCTTTACTCAGTCGCATATCGCCTACTCAGAGGCGATCTCTGCCTAACATACAAAGCTATGTCAAACCCAGAGCTGTTGGACATGCTCCACTTAAAGAAATCCCAATCCCTCCGAGCTACACACTCTAGGGACCTAAACCTTGTCACCACAATAAACAGAACATGCTGGAAGGATAGATTCCTGTCCCAGAGACTTCCCATACTCTGGAACAAACTACCTATCTATATCACACAAAGCTCCTGATTAGCACTCTTCAAGAAAAATCTTGATGATTGGATGGGAAATAGGAAATTCACCCTGGGGATCACCTCTGTGGCTCTGCTCGACAGGGGCACAGGAAAATAATTTTCTTGGGTGACAAAAACCAGGGTACCTTTTTTGGCTAGGCTTATATAGGCCCTAGGGCCGATAGCCTAGTACCTACCTATGAAGTAATTTCTCAAATCTTGATTTCATTATTTTCTTATCTCACAGTCTACTTTATTCAAAGTGGTGGATCTCCAATTCTGTTTATTCCTATCATGTTTTTTTTCCAAATAAAATTTACCACACTTTCACATACATTAGATTCCTCAAAGCCTTCTACCCTCACTAATTTTTCAATTTAAAAAGTATCTTTTGCCACATCCCTAAGTTCTTATAGACCTTGTACCCTAACCCATATATTCCTGGCAATGAATAATTTTCCTGCTTTAACGCCTCTTAAATCATCTAAAGTTATAGTTATTTGAATGTCTTATTAACTAAACCCTTACATATTTCATTCCTTTGTTCTTTACTGTCCTTTTGATTAACAACTCTGTATATTAAGTCTTACCTTACATACTCGCATTGTTCTGTAATCTGTACTATTCTATATTTCTTATTATACACCAAATACCTATATTTTTCTTTACAAACTCCATTTGAAAATGTAAATAAATCCATTTGTATTTATCTTTGAAATAACCCAGCACACTGAAAAATAAGTCATACTTAAATGCTCCTTCCACAACTGCTCCATACCTCTCAACATCTTAGTTTAAGAAATCTGGGCAAAGCCTAATGAAATGAGGGGACAAAGGCCCAAAAATAGGGACAGATTTTAAATATTGCTCTTATAAACTTAGAATCTTACTAGAGTAACAGGTTTATATTAACATACATTTACTGAAGGATTTGAAGTCTGACACTTAAATGTATGTCATTATATAAAGACTTCAATCCTCAGATCATCCCAGTGATATGCCAGAAAACCACAAATTTTATGAGGAACAGACCAAAATTATGAGGCGAAAATCTGGCCATTCTGCGAAAATCTGAACAGACGAGAGCTATGAACTGTTCTCATTCTTTCACCAGAACATCTTTCTGAATATATTTCCTATTAATTAATTTATTCTTTTACATTGCTTAATCACACAATAATCTTGCCAAATTCCACCCAAACTGTCATGTGATTAGAAAAATCAGCATTACACTACCATCTACTTTCCTTTATTAATTCTGGCACTAATCAAAAATCAATTTCAGGTTCTTATATTCCCTCTCCTGTACATTTATTCTTTCTTTTCCCAATGTTAATTTCTCCCACTGTATTTTTTTACTTTTTTTATGTCTCAAGCTATTTTACATTATTTGCTAAATAATTCACTATTAAAAGTCTCCCATAATTACTGTATACATGTTGACCAAAACATATAACCGAAGCTCCTCAAATATTTTCACTTTCTCTTATTGAAGTACAGCAATACATAGCTGTCGTCTAAAGACCTATTTTCCCATCATATATTTACTATTTTAACTCTTTCTCTTCTTACTATAATGTAACCCCAATGCTTTTATTTTTTTCTTTCAGTGGGAATGCCACACCATAGAAAAGATCTTGTTTAAAATCCCATATTATCCTATTCTCCAGTATATTCTCAGTTTTAATATGTCCATTCCAAATAAAATGTCACAAAAGTCTCCTTTTCTATTTGTATTAAGGACCTAACACCTCAAATACTAAAGCCCAGCAGTAATATCATAACATACCTTATCTTATACTCATCTATAATACTGTTCTTTTTACTTTTAATTTTTACGTTTTTCTGAACTGTCATTCGTATGACCACCTTTGTATTCCTTTCCATCACAGCAGCATACAATCTTGACTGCTTATTTGTGTCTATTTGAGCAAAATTCTACTCTAAACACATCGCCACTGCACTTAATTATGCTTCCCCTTCTTCCCTGATCAGCCTTTCTGCTGCTGCTTCCACAATAACAAGGAGTGCTCATCTGGGACCATGTCCCTTTAATGTCAGTCTTCCAAACTACCTGATTATAGTTCCAAAATTATTAATTCCTGCTGCAAGTCTTTTACAATCTATACCCAGCAGAGACCTCCTGCTGCTGCCATCTCATCATGAAATCAAGGTACGGGTTCACCATTATTTTTTCTATAATTGGACTTTTCTACACAATGGCATTCACAATGCTTGCAGTCACTAACTGTAACTCTGGCATTGCACTTCTACCAATTACGTCCACACTGGGAATGGAAGACATACGCACACTGCAAAGAAGGAGACTCTCCCCAATGCCCTGACCAAATTCTTCTTAGGCTTGGCTGAATGGGCTAACCTAGTCGAACTGTTACAAGTTTGACTACAAGTCCTGATTATAAGAGGTGTTCCCGAGGAAATGGGATTCAGAGACTGAAGCCAGATTGGCCATTATAGGGAGGAGTAAGGAGTAATATACTAAGGGGTGCCTACAGATTACAAGATCCATGACACAAAAAACACAATCATGTAGCAGCATCGGTCATGAATCATGCACATGGTGCAAGTAAGGACCTTATTAGCATGCAATGCATTGTGTAGGTTGACTTACAAGAGGGAGGAGCAGGTGTATATGCATTTAATCACCCTCACCCCATACGTAAAGTCATACGTCCTGATCATTTTGTCAGTATTGGTGGATGCAGAGAGTTTGACCCCGCCAATCAAACCCAGAAATAATTTTTGAAAATTTAGAGTTGAGTCTGTAGTCAGACGGCGTTTTTTTGTCACTGTTTACAAGTTCAAGGATACTCAAAAGACACTCCCATGCACTATTTTCAAGAATTTGAGGATACTTTTTAAGCAGTACAGGGGTTAGTTACTGATAACTTAGGTGAGCTTGTCAGTCTAACAGTCTTTTTGCTTTATCTTCAGACATTTCTATAATGCCTTCTAAACTTTCTTACTAATTAAAGAGAATTAAAGAGATTGTAAATACAGACAGGGAAGCATCCAATATTTTTGTTTATGCAAAACATCTCCACTTAGAGTGGCAGTAGATTTGGTGTTTTTTGGGGGTCTTTTTTGCTTTTTTTTTTGTTTTGGCCCAGTGCTGAATAAAGCTATAATTAAGTGGAGCTAAATTCTTCTGTTATATAATCAATAAACCAACAGTTTCATAGGTTCCCAAGTACTACGCTAGCTGCTGTTGTGGAACATTTAAGCCTACCCAATTTACCTGCTCTGCTCAAATTAACATATCCCCTTTGGTTAGAGATTGGTCTTACCCATCCCAAGGTTAATAATTATATAGTAACCGGTTAATAATTATATAGTAACACTAATGAGAATAACTGGGATCATACCGTAGAAAATTTGAGGAGACCCATGCATGGGATAAAGGACTAAGCAGCTGCCTCTGTCCATTACTAGTAAGGGGGTGCTACATGGACAAATTTTATGTTTCCCTTCCATAGATCCATGTTGTGCTTGAATATGAATAGGGGTGAACCTTGTTTTATGTGGATGTAGAGTCTGTTCCAGAGCAGTGGTAACCTCTGTGATATACATCACTAAGTAGTATTTGTGGAAAATAACTAGAACTGCATTTTTTTTTATTTTAAAACTGTGAAACTGAGTGAAAAATAAAATGAAGCATATAAAAACTGATTATTAGTATACTTTTTTTTTTACTTTTTTGGGGAAGTAAGCAAAGTTGCACAATCTTCAATGAATGCAAAGTAAAGATTTCTGTGTCTGAACTATTCACCTCCAAGTACATGTCTACTGAAATGTGAGTGAATTTTTTTTTTTTTGGGGGGGGGGTGCTTCCCATCCTTCACTTGGTTTATCACTATGCATCTTTTTTGACTGGCCATGTATTTCCAGTTTACTTTGAAAAGTGTGGGCACTACAGCTAAAATTTTCTTGTACATGTTGCAGTATACTATGCATATCTAAGAAAATTACAAGTTATAAAATCCAATGAAAATAAAAAGATAATGCTCTGAAAACCATGCTATAACATCTGATAAAAAGCTGTAAGGGGTTAAATCCTCAGTTAAGAATATCTAAGAGTGATTAAAACTGTCAAAAAATATTAAGTAAACATTCGGGAGAACATGAAATAGAGTACTGAGTAAATTAAGTGTGAACTACAATATACATCTTATCTGAAATTCTATGGTCGTAGTTATAAAAACGTGAACAAACTGCCACTATACAATTGTCTTCCCCAGTCCATATAAACTGGCACCACTTCTATTTAAAATGTCTACAGCACACACTGTCATTTACCCTCCCTCTGCCTCCAATTCTACCACACCAGGGATACCATCTATCTTAAACCTAAGTCATCTCTACACACTCACCCATGCACAGTCAATGAATACAGGGTAAAGGGTTTGATTCTCACCTTTCAGAGGGAAAATGGCTAGACTTAAACTGGTCCACAAGGACAGCTAGCTTAGTACTACTTACCTATGAACATGCACCAATAATTCATACATTTGGGCAACTGCAACCAAGAAACAGCATTTTTACAACTCCAAGATTCCACAGCCATGTAGAGGGCAGAAAATTCAAGGAAGAGGAATTTACCTCCTCTCCAAGGATGTTCAACACTAGAACTGTACTACTTAAGTGGGGAAGCACATCCTCATGCATACAGCAGTGCAGCAGGGCTTACTTACTGCTTGTACATGTAATTTCCTAATTTGGTAAAATGCCAATTCATTAAGTAATATTTGATAAGATTTAACCTGGGGTAAAAAAACAGGTAAAACTGGTACTGATAAGAATCAGGCAGATGTTATGAAATTTGTTTTAAGACGAAAGATGCATACAAATATGGGGATGATGGAGTATGTTTTTAATAAACCAATGCCACAAAGTGTTGATAACAGGCAAATACTTGTTTGTCTTTATCAAATCATAATCTGACAGTATTTGCATCAAGTGGGTATATATTTAGTCACAGTAGACACAGTGAGCAATACAACCCACATAAAGCTACTAAACCTCTAAATGAAGTGGCCGACACAGATGGATTGTATTATTCAGTGGGTCTGTTCCCCGAACGTTTGGATGAACTGTTATCTCAAATTATCTAGAATTGCCCTACTACTTTTATTTCAGAAATGTTTTTTAAAGAATCATATTTTGAGATTTCCAAATAATAAACAAAGCTACAAAGCTCACCCACAACCAAAAATGTTAAGTATGATTCAAAGACACTAACAAATGCAACTCTCAAAAAAACGACTGTACAAATTAGACTTACTTGATCAGACCTAGTCGTCGGAACATATACAACAAAATGTTAGTTGCAACTTGTATGCATAGACGCAGGAATGATTGTCAAATAGTAACATTCTGAACTAAATGAATGCATAAAAGAATATTAACACTGATATAGAATTATTAAAATAATACTAATCCAGGTGATCATAGTTTTCTTCTTTACCTGCCACCAATTTCTTAAATTATTGAGGCTCCATCTAACCAACTGTTGCCAATGTAAAACTTTATGCAAGCATAACAATTAATGGTGTTATTTCCCACTTTAATTTGAAGCAGAAAATTAGGTCATCTCTACTGACCTCAAACTATATATTAGTTTTTAAGGATAAAACATGCAACCAGCTTGATTTAATTTTGCAACAATTCCAAGACAGGTGTACTTCACTAGCCAACATTCACATAAAGGCAAAATAACTACCCAAAAGAAGCTAGCTTACATGATGTGTAGTAAGAATTACATAACTGCATAAACTGTAGCTAGCAAAATGTTGATAAATCTGAGGTACACTGAAATGATCATTTTCAAATTATGTCCCAATCAAAGCTAAGATTAATGAAAATAAGCAATATGCCATTTAAAATTATCCTTTAAACCACCACAACTTCAAACTGTTGTCAGCACCATGTTTTGTAATACAGGTCACACACTACTCTCCTTTTAGGTGTTAACATACTAACGTTTTCCAACGATAGTAGCTAGTATATATGAACTGCTGGAACTCCAATAGCTGTAAAAATGGAAGAAATGTACATATATACAATACCCTGGCAATGGTGAATCCTTCAAAGGTTGACAAAAATTAAACAATGCAAAGCTCATGGCTTCAAACGTAACTGCTCTTCTTCCATGGTCATGAAGGAAATTAACTCTGAAAAGTGAAAGAAAGCAGACCCATAAAGGAGCTAAATGATTTGTTGAATATTCAAGACAGATAAATACCATCTGTCGTCAGGACACCATCAGATCCGCCACTGCCTATGATCAGTAGTTATACCTATTTCTCCAAGTGAAGTACTCAAGCAGAGGATAAACTATAGAAAACTAGGAAAATGATGACAGGGTTGTGTCCCCATCTGGACCAAATGAAATGCAATTTTGCTAAATTCTGTATGTTAAAATGCATACTGTTAGGATATACAAATTAACAAATCAAGTGTCAATAATGCAGTGATGATCAGACCCATGGCACAGAGAGCTCAATCCTGGTTATAAGCCAAAGAACCCACATTCAAATTCAGCAGCATTGGTGACAGATCATGAGTGTGACACCTGCTCACTCACCTTGGCGGCGGGAGAAGTCTTCCTGCTGAATTAGTGACATCTGCTGCAAACGGATGCATCACCAGCAGCATCAGCCTTACCAATATTCAAGAAAAAAAAAATCCAGGGACGTCTTGCACAGTATTACACTATGCTCCTTGAGAGGAAGCAACTGTGAAGCACTACTGACAAGGATTGTGACAACTTGGTCTGCCTGATCAACTGACCTGCCCTTTTCCAAACATCTACCTCCCACCTTTTAGTAATGTGGGTCTGGTAAGCGCTGATTCAGGAAATGGAATGAGAGCCCTAGCTATCATTCAACAATGGAATGGGCCCAATTTTGACACTAAACAGGGTCACCGAAGAGTTTGTGGGCAGGGGACAAATGGGTCCTAGAACTCTTGCCCTCTCCACGGTCAGGTGCATCATGTTGGGGGACTGGTAATCACACTTGGGCCAGTCAAGGGGACATGGCAGTGGAAGAGTACAATGATAATCTACTAGATTAGTTATCACTAAGTTATTTCCCTCTGCTGCAAGACAGTTGAATTGGTTGCCTTTCTTTATTAACCAATAAATAACAGGTCTTAAATTTTAGCATATTTTGCTGTAATACAATCTGCATGCACATCTACAAATAGGCCAACTAGATTCTGATTAATTTAAGAGTTGTTGGTACTATATAATACATTTTGGAGCCCAGGAACTGCTACTGCTTTACAGTGGAAATTTTAGGTCATACATGCCGAGAAACATAAAACGGAAAACAGTGACATGCAGGCAAAGGCAGGAGGCAAAATCAGTAAGAAACAGAGACTGAGATAGCTACAGTAGTTTAAAGGGTAACTGAGCTAACATAAATGGATTCGGAATCATATTTAAAGATGCTATCAAAGTAGATAACCCCATGTGAACTGCTTGGAGAGACAGTCCAGGCAGTGTTGCAAGTTCATAGTTTATAAGTTTATGACCAAGGAGGTATTTGAGAATCACAGCCACATCACCTAATACTGTTTGTAGACTAAACTACGCTCCTAATTAAATAGATTTGTCCCACATTTCCCAGAGTAAGAATCTGAAATCACTCATCTAGTCATCCGTACTGGTTTTAAAGGTTGCTATGGAAGTACTCTGCTTGATATATAAAGGCAGTCTATTCTAGAAATAGGGAATATGTTGTGTTAGGTACATGTAACACCATCTGGTGCTGTTGATAAGGCAGGACAGTTTAGATCTCTAGAGTGAGTGTTTGGTTCATTACTGTTTCTTTTCAGGTGAAGGAATTCAAACAACGTTCTGTAATTCATACCATGGAAGGTTAAGTAGAGATCACTCTTCAAAAGCCTGTTTGACACAGAGTAAAGGGACAAGGCTTTTATTCAGTCAGTGTATCCATGGGTACTAAGGCCCGAGGTCTACTTGGTAAGGAAATGCTAAAGACTTAGAAATTAGTTTAGGTGATTAGTAATGTACAATCCAAAGGGGGTATTACATTCAATGATGGGCCTAATAAGGAAGGAATATGGTGGGACTATAGGATTATAGGAATTACAAAGCGACTGTGTTAGATGACAATTTATATCTTGCCAGCTACCTATCCTTCACTTCCAGTATTAACCCCAGTTCATGAGCTACTTTAGTATAATTTCTCAAGTATTAAGTAATTTTAAACTTGGTTTGAGGGTCTATGGACCTACTGCATCTTTTACAGAGATTTCTTCTTTTATTGTAAAGTTTATTTATGTTGGTAGACCACCAATGTGCTTTGTTTATAAACTTCCCATTATATTTACATCTGGTTGGGACTACCAGTTCTATAAAATTATCAGTGAGGATATAGAACTCCTTTGTGACATTACTTGCTGTGGCCACATCTAGAGTTATGGTGCTAGGAGTGAATTTCAAACCTTTCTTCATATAATTTGATGAGATTTGTACATTTTAAATCTTTGAATTCAGAAAGCATTGTTATCTACAGGTTTGGAGATTTTAAAGGTGAAGATCACTAATATCACAGCTCAAAAAATATTTCCTTAGTTACACTCATTTGCTTGCCCAGTATTCCTGACAGAGTACTCTGTAGGGAATTTGTAAAGTCTACAAACTCATTACACTCCCAAAACATATAATAATTACCTCTTTCTTCCCCATCTCACCTCCAACATTTACCACCTATATAAGGAAAAATTATTTGGGCTCTGCTTGGGGGTAAAAAAAAAAGTATCTATACAAAAACTTGCAAGCAAAAATCCCAACTCTTGTAAACTGTGTTGCACATTTGGAAGCCATATATATGTCCTCCAAGTGTTTCTAGCATATCTTACATTTGAGATTTAGCTGCTCCAGTTTGTTAATGGTTAATTAAACTTTCCCAAGATGATGAATGTTTTAATAACAGGGAGGTCATCTACTATATTTAGGAAAATGTGTAAGATTTTCAGAGAACATACATGGTGTTCTCTAACATACTGTGAACTGAACATTGATCTTATTTAGTGTGATATGGTGCTCAATGAGCTTTATTTGTCGGCCTCTGTCAAATTTGTTTTGAGGTGATGTGGTCGCTAACAAAAATGGAGATACTAGCACAGTGGCCATCAAGCCTGAAGACATGGTAGCCACACAACTCATGTCCAGAGTGTTTTCTGAACAATTTAAACCTACTTTCAGTACTTATACAGACATGAATGTGCTCCAAATGCAAGAGATTACTTTGTTCCGGTATCTTGATACTTCAGTCACTGAGCACAGAAAAACATTGGCATGTAAAATCTAAAACTATATCACAACAGTTACACTGAGCTGTCTATCAGTTGGACTTTGCATAAAAAAGTTACTATGGGGCCAGGAAAGGATTTAGCCAGTATGCAAAAGCCTTGGAATGGGAGGTGCAAGCCATCCTTAGAGCATTTAGGACTGTCAAGCATCTCATCCCCTGCTGACACTTACTGAATTTCCCATGAATGAAACCAACTATTTAGCCAATTGCTAAAGGCAACTATCTTTTCTTTGTACCTTGGCATTCTTGGAAAGGAAAGATTCCACTCAAGGCCAGAGTTTTGACTAAACTGGCGACATGCATGGAGAGTTTTGACATGGCTTTCTACATATCACTCAGGGTTATGCGTGCAAGTCACCCATACCCACAGGAACTACCATCATGTCACAGTCATGTTTGTTAGGTGTAGGGGCCTTTACTGCCTTTGAGATATCAGAGATCCTGACACCAGAAAAACAACTTGCTGTCATCCTGTTTTTGTCCAGTCTGTCGATAGGAGAATCAGTGTGGCTTAACATGGAGTCACCTATCACAACATGTAGAGTGGTGTGGTATAGCAGATTTTTTGTGATTAAGATCTTGGTAACTTAGTTTTAAGTGAGCAGAAAGGTGGTGTGGTGATAGATTTATGCTAAGACCTAGTCTTCGTGGGTCTGAGTGGCTTTAGCAGTGACTTCTTCACAGCCCCAGGGTGGATTGGTGTAGAAGCACTATGCAAGTGTGTGCTACTCAGTCTGGCTTTTATTTTATTTATTATTTTATTGGTTGTGTGTGTGTGTGTGTGTGTGTGTGTGTGTGTGTGTGTGTGTGTGTGTGTGTGTGTGTGTGTGTGTGTGTGTGTGTGTGTGTGTGTTTGAGCAAGGCCTTCATGGCACTTAAATATTTGCATCTCTCACAAACACAATGTGTTATACTAAGTAACAATTGATTATCTGTGAGCATAAGGTGGTTGCTCTACTGCCTGAGAATGCCAAGTGCCATGAGGCTGGTAACAGAAGGAAGACAGGCTGGTCGGTCATCCATTTTTGCCCAAGAGTTGGGAGAATGTAATTAGTATTTCATTATTAATTCGGTAAGGTGCACTTGGAAGTTAACTCTATAAGGTACAATGTTTTACTACCTGGGCTAGATGAGTCTTAACTAGCTTTGCATTATCAGCTAAGAGAGTTTTTTTTTTTTTTTTTTTTTTAACTGAAATTTGGCCCTTGAAAAATACTAATATCCAACTAAAAATCTGGACATCTAACTAGCATAAAATTTGAAAAGCAAATAGCACAACTTTTCCTTCCTGCTTACAGTAGGAATGTTGGCTAATACTCAGAAACACGTTTAAAAAACAGAGTAACAAAATGATGGAAAAATACAAGCACTTTATCAGACACTAAAATCTGTAGACTTTAATGAACTGTATCACAAAGTTCAACCACACAAGGCCATTTATTTTAGCTTCAGAGGAATTGTAATATGTTTGTCTTCTGTATTGAAATATTTGTTGTCACTAGTATATTGGCCATCTAGTGTGACTTCCTGTGTACTAGACAGCTTCAAAAACGGTTCCCTATTATATGAACAAAGATGCATTCAAATGCGTCTTGCTGAAAGCACGAAACAGCATATAAGCGAATTATTTCCCTGGGAAAGAAATCGCTTGGCCGCCTTCATCATTTTGTCGTTTTCGTCACTGCAGTGCAATCTCAGAGTTGGTATATTTAAGTGGGGTGGTAGGGGGCAAAGCCCCCCACTTTATTTCATGTTTTAAAGTTTTTTTTTTTTTTTTTTTTTTCTTTTTTAGAACAGTGATTTTTTTCCCTGGGAAAAAGATCGCTGTTATAAGTGTTTGGGATTGTAAGCTTTTGCTTACATGGGGTCGATAAATCAGTGTTTGCTTTTTTAAGTGTTCGCTGATTTAATATAGACTCTCAAAAACATCACATTTTAGTTAGACCACAAAACAACCAGAAAGGCACTGTGCAGGAAATAGTCCAAAATCCTTTATTAAAACGAGAAAGATTAGCGCTTTCGTTCAACCTGTGTGAACTTCTTCAGATACTAAACTTGCAACATTCCAGTGTTTAAATACACTAATAATTAAACCAATTAAAACAAAAAACTTGTTAAGTTAATTACCATATCAACCCTTACAAATAGTGCATCCATTCCTTTCCTCATCAAATCCAGCACAAAAATAAAGTATTCTAATGAACATTGCAAAAGCCCTTTTCAAACACATTTAAAAACCATGTTAGCATCCATTTTATAAAAAGCTTTTACATCAGTATAAAAAATAATATATATATATATATATATATATATATATATATATATATATATATATATATATATATATATATATATATATATATATATATATATAATGTGTGTGTACAAAGCTATAAATATAAATACATCTTAAATTTTGGATTTGCACTGAATAAAGGGAAAACCAACCTTAAAAATGCAAAGAATGATAAAATTATGTTATGTTATAATAAAATAACTGATAAATTCTGATCACATTTGACAAAGGGGGTTCAGAAAATTGTGAAGAAGAGTAAACCTAGCCTGAAAATAGAGACATACCTCCAAAAACAGGGAGAGGTTAGAGGCCTGAGAGAAAGTTAAGGCTCTAAATTCAATGAGCTGGTATAAAAATGCCAGTGTCACAATAAATTACCTTACTGATAACACAGAAATAAAACAAAAAGCTCAAATCACACTGACCAAGTAACAAACCTCCAGATTTTAGCCTTCATCTCAAGCAATGCCCTCAAATAGCCTGGAAAGCTTTGTCTTCTGCCACCAGAAGAAACTAGCGAGCTAATCAAAGCAAAACTTACTAATTAAGAAGTACGAACATTGTACGCTATTTTTGTACACTCAGTATTAAGAAATTATTTTAAAAGTCATTTAGCCTGGTATTCCTTGCTTCATTTTTGGGTTGGCTGACCTGTTTTTTTATCTAGTCACAATGTTCTTAGCTTGGCATGTAGATTCTCATGGCAATTTAGTGGCTTGTCACACTAAACTGCCCTATTTATAACACAGACGTAAGCAAACCAACCAATAACACGACACTAACTTAGCTTCAAAAGCAAACACCCTTAACTATCAGACACCTTCTGTTACCAGAAGTAACCAGTACTCTAATGCAAACACACAGTAAATTAGAAGCAAAAACAGTGCAAGCTATATCAGTTCACTCAATATTAAGCAGTCATGTCAAAAATCTCTTAGCCTGGGGTTCCTGGCTTCAATTTGAGTATTCTGATCCATAGGTTCATATGTACTTACTAAGCTTTTCATATGTGAGGATGTTAAAAAAGCCTAGCCTTACATTCCCATGTTTGTTTTTAACCTTATATTTTGTATACAAATAGGTTCATAGATGGGTACTAGGCTATCTGCCTGAAGGCATTTATAAGCCTAGCTGGAATGTGTTCGCTTTCGCCACCCCCTTAGATTAGTTCCCTGTGCCTCTGTCCAGCATAGCCATTGAAGTGATCCCTAGGGTAAACTTTCTGTTTCTCATCCACTCGTCAAGATTTCTCTTGAAGAGGGTTAGTGCGGAGCTCTGCCTAATGTAGATTGGAATCTTGTTTCAGAGCATGGGAAGTCTCTGAAACAGGAATCTATCCCTCCAGCACGTCCTTTTATTGTTGTGGTGAGGTTTAGATCCCTGCAGCGTGTGGCTCAAGGAGATAGGGTTTTCTTTAGGTGGAGCATGTCCATCAGTTCTGGGTTGGACATGGCCTTGTATGTCAGGCAGAGATCACCTCTGAGTAGGCAGTATGCAACCGAGTACAACTGGAGTTTCTTCAATCGAGCTGCATAGGGCATCTGCTTGAGGCCAGTGATCCTCTTGGTGAGGTACTTCTGTGGTCTTTCCAGTTGTTGCAGGTGTCTTGTAAGGTACATCTCAAATGGGGCATTGTACTCTATGATGGGTCTGATGAGTGATGCGTAAAGGAGCCCAATGTCCTCTTTCGATCTGGATGCAAACCCTTTTGTGATTAGGTGGGCCACATAGAAGGATTTTCTAACCACTTTGGCAATGTGATTATCAAAGGAGAGGTTACTATCTACTTGGGTCCCCAGATCCCTTATTACATCTTCCATATTTAGGGGGCTACCACCTGTGTGGTAGTTTGTGGGTACTTTGTTTTTTCCAAAGGGGATAATTGCACTTTTGGCATTAAGCTTGAGGCCATGGTTTTGACACCAGGTATCTGTCTCAGTGAGACCCTTTTAGAGGAAATAACCTAGAGCTAGACCAAACAAGAATATGTTGGGAATCTATATCCATTTTTTTATGATCACAAAAATGGAGCACTCCTTCGGATATTGAGGAAATACCAAGAAGGATAAGCTGTATAAGGTGCAATGAGTTTCTTTTCATGACAAAGATGTGCTGGTTAAGAGAGCATTTCTTATCAATGCAAGTACCCAAGTGAAGCCATCTCTGTGGCATAGAAGGATAAAGCCTTGACATAAGCTCAGATAGTGGCATGTGCACCTGTAGGAGCTGGCAGGGGAGGATGGGATGGACAGGTTGTTGTCAGATTGCTCATACTTAGATTGAGGTGGGTTTGGCTCACTACACGGAGGACACCTAATAGAAAACAGTACAGTTGTGTACACTTACCATAAATGTAGATGTTTGAGTGTATTCACTGTTGCAGTCATCATATTTGGGTTATCTGCTTGCAGGTAGCCCTCAGTCACCTGATTATCAAAGTCTTGGGTCCTGCGTTGGTTGCGGTCTCATCTTCCATGACGTCAGGTAGTCAGGGGTATAAAGCATGCAGCCGAAGCCATTACATCAGTTTTTCTTGCCCCAGATGTCAGGTGCCCCCATAATGGGAAGCAATTATATACAAGGTTACAACTCCAACAAAAAGCAAATACACCAGAAAGCTTTAAGCATAGTAAACAAGAATAGAGGTATAGTCAATAGAAGTCAGGGGGCCGGAGGGAGGGTAAACAGGACTGCAACAGTGAATACACTCGAACATCTACATTTATGGTAAGTGTACACAACTGTACTAGGTTCTTCATGTTTCACTGTTGCACTCATCACATTTGGGTAGATTCCCAAAGCTAAGGAAGCGAGGAGGCAGTTAGATAGCATTAGGACCAGTTATAAGGCCCTGCAAGACTGCAGTGGCAAAGCCAGCCCTGGATTTAGAAAAAAATGGCAAGTGGTAATGCTTGATGAAGGTATGTACAGAACTCCAGGTAGCAGCTTCTAGGATGTCCCTGGTAGGGACACCTCTGAGAAAGACTGTAGAGGTAGATACAGCCCTGGTGGAATGAGGTCTTATCCCCTGTGGGGTAGGTTTTCCATGGTGCTTATAGCAGAAATGAAAGCAACGGCCTATCCACTTAGAAATGGTTTGCTTTGAAATGGCCCTCCCCTCTGCCCCTGCAGAAAATGCAACCAACAGCTTTTCAGATTTCCTGAGAGGCTTAGTCCTGTCCAAGTAAAATCTAGGTTGTCTGTGCACATCCAAGGAGTGCAGTATTAGCTCCGCTTTGTTCTGTAGATTAGAAAAGAAGGTTGGCAAATGAATGGACTGATTAAGGGCCACACTTGATACCACCTTGGGCATAAAGGAAGGATTGGTCCTGAGGGACACCCTGTCCACATGAAAGAAGATGAAGGGCTCCACTGCCATGAGGGCCTGTAATTCAGACACCCTTCTCGCTGAAGTGATGGCTACAAAGAAGGCTGTTTTCAAGGAAAGGAATTTCAACTCTGCATTTGCAGCTGGCTCAAAGGGAGGTAGAGTGAGCTTTTCCAACACAAAGTTAAGGTCCCAGACTAGAGTAGGGGCTCTCCTGGGTGGTCTTAAGTTTTTGGCCCCTGTGAGGAATTGCTTCAGCAGTGGATGAGAGAAGAGGGGTGGCTCTGTATTATAATGTGCTGAAATGGCCGAGGCATAAATTTTGATGGAAGAAAAGGAAAGGCCCTTGTGAAGCATCTCAGTGAAGTATTGAAGAATGTGCGGTAAATTGGGCACTGTTGTGCCCATCCCCTGTATTTGGCTTCAGGAACAGAATCTTTTCCATTTTTCAGCATAGGATTTTCTAGTACTAGCCCTCCTTGCCTCCAGAATAACATCCATCACTTGCTTACCGAGGGATGGCAATGGAGAGATCAGGTAATCAGCCAGGCTGCAAGGTTCAGGGTTTGAAGCTGTGGGTGCAGAATCTGGCCCTCCTGCTGGGACAGCAGGGCAGGGGTCTGAGGCAGGTGCCATGGTTCCAGCAGTGACGCACTGTGCAAGAGGGGGTACACCAGTGTTGACATGGCCAGTCTGGTGCAATCAATATTGTTCTTGGTTTGTCCTGTTTGATCTTTAGTAGCACTTTGGAGAGGAGAGGCAGAGGGGGGAAGGCATAGACTGAAAGGTTTTTCCAGATTAAGGACAGAGCACCCACTTTCCAAGCTTGTCTGTGGGGAGTCCTTGTGCAGAATTTGTCCAACTGGTAGTTCTGAGCGGAGGGAAATAGGTCTATCTCTGGGCTCCCCCATTTGTTTCTCAAAATGTTGAATATCTTTGGTTCCAGTTTCCACTCATGTGGGTCCATGAGACTTCTGCTTAGATTGTCTGCCAGTGTATTTAACTTGCCTGGCAGGAATTGAGCCTGTAGGTGCACTTGGCAGCTCAAGGCTGTGTTCCACAGAGCCATGGCTAGTCTGCAGAGAAGGTATGAGTGGGTTCCCCCTGCTTGTTTATGTACCACATAACAGTGGTGTTGTCCGTCTTTACCAATAATTGTCCTGGAAGAATGCGGTCCTTGAAGGCTGTCACAGCATTCTGTACAGCTAACATTTCTTTTTGATTGATATGCAGGTGCATTTGACTTGGGTTCCATTTGCCCTGAATGCACTGCCCTGCCAAGTGAGACCCCCATACATATGCATCTGTTGTTAGGGTTTGGGAGTCAGGGGGTAGAGTGAATGGCAGTCCCTTGTTGTGGTGGCATGCCTCTGCCCACCAAAGGAACTCTGTCTTTAGACAAGGGATGATAGGAATCATTGATTCTAGGTCGTGAGAATGTTGACACCATAGGTTTTGTAGATACCATTGTAGTTTCCTCATATGCAGTCTTGCGTATGGAATTAGTAGAATGCAAGAGGCCATGAACCCCAGGGCTTGCAGTATTTTCCTTGCAGATATCTGGGCCTTTGTGGCCAGTAGTTTGAAGTAGGCTGTCAAATAAAATTGTTTCTCTGGTGTGATGTAGGCCATCTGAAGTTGTATTCAAGCTTGCAACCAGGAATACAATTTGTTGGCAGGGTACTAGATGTGATTTCTTTTCGTTTATGGTGTACCCCAGATAAGTTAGTAGCTTTTTTACAAATGCCAGATGATTTAATAGTATGTCCCGGCTTTCTGCCTGAATTAGACAATCATCCAGGTATGGGTATATCTGAATATTTCTTTGCCTGTAAAATGCAATGACTGGAGCTTGGCACTTTGTGAATACCCTGGGCGCAGTAGACAAGTCAAAGGGCAGTGCAGAGAACTGATAGTGCATGTAGCCTGTTCTGAAGCATAGGTATCTTCTGCAAGATTCCCTGATTGGGATGTGCAGGTAGTCTTCCTTTAAATCCAGTGTTGCCAACCAGGCATTTTTGGCTAGCATGGGAAGCAGCTGATGAAGAGTTAGCATTTTCAATTTTGGATTACCAAAAATGTGTTTAGAATAGACATGTCCAGGATAGGACGCCAGGAATGGTCTTTTCTGGGAACCAGGAAAAGTCTTGAGTAAAAACCTTTCCCCCATTCTTCTTCTGGGACAGGTTGAACAGCCTTGATGCTTAGAAGAGAGAGAACCTGCGAGCCTCTGCCCACTGATTTGGGTGTAGGTCTGGCCAACCATTTGGTGTTGGTAAGGAGTGGAAGTGGAATCTGCATCCTTGGGAAACTATATTTAAAACCCATTTGTCTTGGGTAATGAACTCCCAGTTTTTTGTATGCAGGGCAATCCCTCCCCCTAAAGGAACAGTCAGTTGAGCAGGGCTTGGAAGGTTTAAAGTTAAGTCATTGCGACAGTTTACCATGGGGGGTGTCTTACTACTTCCAGCTTTGGAAGTGGGAGCCCCACACTGCTTAGGCCTGTAAGTACCTTGAGACTGAGGCCTGGGTGGTCTGCTGGTTTTAGGTTTGGACTGAAGGCCTGGAAGAGGCAGGAAAGGACCAATTTTTAGGTCAGTGCCTACTAAATCTGGGAGGCTGTACTTGCAGGAAATCTTTAACAGTTTGCATAGATTTAGCTTTTTTCTCCATCTCATCTCCAAACAGGTGGTCTTGGTTTAAGGGGGGCATCCAGTAATTTAGCTTTAACATGATCTGGCAAAGTTTGCTCCTTAAGCCAAGCATGCCTTCTAAGTACAGGCCCAGTGACAGCAGCCCTGCATGATGCCTCTAATGAATCAAAACCACATTGCAAAGTACGTTTCCCAACTTGTTCAGCAGAATGCATTAAATCCTGTAATTCTTTATTTTCAGCACAGTCAGGAATCTATTTTCTGATTAAGCAATCCAATAATATGCTGCTGATACTTCAACATATGAAACTGGTGGTTTAAGGCCCTAACGGCCAAAGTTGCAGAAGTGTAAAACTTTTTACCCCATCTGTCCAGGGCCCTGGAATCTCTAACAGAGGGTGTAAGGTTTTTGGCAGTAGTAGCCTTAATGCCTTTGGGTCCCTGTGAAATGGTCTCAGGATCCGCAGTAGGATTCTTACAGAGGAACTTGTGAGAGTCAGGTACTTTGTAATACATGTCATGTTTTCTGGGAGCTGGAAGTAAAGTGTCAGGGGCCAGGCTGGATTCCAAGAAGGCATCATCTACAATGTCCAGTACAGGAGGGATAGCTAAAGGCCTGTGTTGAGGTAGGAGTAAGAATTCCCTAAGCCTCTTTTTGGAGTAATCCTGGCTTTCCCAGCGGAAATACCCCCAAAGTGTATGCAAATTTTCACCAAAAGAGAATTCCTCTGGAGGGGAAGCAAAGGGAATGGAGTCCTCTGCATCAGAATCCTCATAGGTAGATAAGGGCAACTCTTGGCCATCAGAAAAAACAGAAATTTTAGAATCCTGATCAGAAGAATCAGAAGGAAAATCAGTTCTAGGTCTCTTAGCGGGAGAAGGGTGGCTTCCCCTGATTGGAGTAATAAGGTCTTCAGCCATTCTTATCATTTGTTTTTTAGGCATAAGGGCCTGACCATGCAGTCTGGGCATTGGCTTTCTAGTCGTGGATCGAGATTTAGGCCTTGAAGAAGATGGCTTCGGTTTAATATGCAAGTCAGTAGGCCTGAACACACACTCAGAAGCCGGTTCCTGCACAGCGGCTCCAGACCCATCCAAGGTAGAGACATCCGCAGGTTCCACAGTCGAAGAAGCATCTCGCGGCATACCAGACTCCGAATGGGTCTCAGTAGAGGCCTGCAAATCTGAAGTAGCGGGTATCAGGGGCTGCGAAAGCGCCTCACTGAGTACTGGCAAACTGGCGACTAGCTTAACGGAAGTCTCGTCAGCAGCTTTGGATCTATGTGGCCTGTCTCTGTCTTTATCTTTGCGTTTTTCAGAATGTCGGTAGTTGGGTGGCTGACCGAAGCCATTCCTGGATAATTGAACTGTGTACCAAAATATTTAGATGCGAAAATGAACCGATGACAAATAGTTCGAGGTTTGAATAAGGCACAAAACCAACACCGAGGGAGGTCTTGGTCCGGGCCTAAGCAAGGATGCAGTACGAATGAAAATCTTTATGAGGTATTTGCTTTCCACAGGAAATACAACTGTTAACTTTTACTGACATCTGTTTAGAGCAAGAAAAAGTTTCCCCAATGGGGTACTTAGCTTTGTTGAAGACTTCGGATCTGAAACTCGAAAACGAAAATTTCAGGAGCTGGCCTACAGGCACTTGCGAACTGCTTCTGCTTCGGGCACCACACGGCAAAAAAGAATGATGTAATGGCATCGGCTGCATGCTATACACCCCCGACTACCTGACGTCATGGAAGATGAGACAGCAACCGACAGAGGACCCAAGACTTTGATAATCAGACCGACTGAGGGCTACCTTCAAGCAGATAACCCAAATGTGATAACTGCAACAGTGAAACACGAAGAACATCTAAGTGTTTACCCCCCATGGAGCCTGAACCTAGGGAGCCACCTCAAGGGATGAAGGGTGCTTCACTGAAGGAGAGGGTAAGCCACCACTCAAAACCAGCAAGCTGGTGTGTTCCCTACTACCATTTCACTCCACTCTTGTCATGGTGATGCTGAGTTGATTGGGGATTTCCAGCCAGGAACAAATGGGCTGTTGAGCTCTCACCTCATCTCTGGATCCCTGACTCCCACTACTGTGGAAGAAAAGGGACAAATGGGTGGAGATGGAGAGCCATCATGCTCAGTCCTGTTGGTGGAGATAAAAAAAAAGCCTCTGATGAGTGTCAGATTTAAGTGGAATGTTGTCCATGTGGTATATGGTGGTGATGGATTTACCAAAGGAAATTATGCTATGTTCTTAACATTGAGGTGAAGTCCCCAGTTTTTATGCCAAGAGTAAATTCCCCTGCTTTAGTAGTACAGGTTCTGTCAGAAATCTAAACAGTTAGCCAGTGACTTGTATATAGGTTAATGTTAAGTTAGGAGAGTGTCTCTCAATAAACCCAGCATACGGGACAGTGTTGAAGGCCTTGGCAAAACCCAGGGAGGCAATGTGGACTAAGGTAGTTGAGAATAGCACTCCTAGCAAGCATAAAAGGATAAGTTTTCTCTTCTTGTGATGAAAGAGATACAGACCCCTTATCCTCTCATACAGTTTACTCATTTTGTACCGGTAACTGTATTACCTCATCAGTTCAAGATGTGTTGAGAAGGCAGAAACAATGAGCGCTTTTCACTCTTGTCATTGCTTCATGATGAAGCTCTGACAAGTGTGAATGCTCTCATTTTTTTTTTACTTAATAAACCGTGAATTAAACAAGCTATACTGGCTTGAATCTTGCATTCTTGTTTTCAATAAGACTATAAGGTGATCTTTAACATGCATCATACATTAGTATTTATGACAACAATTTGAGCATGTCATATGCTGTAATAATTCCTGTACAACTGCTTTTCCATATTTTTGGTTTGTTCTGCTTTAAGGAAAGTGTTTACTACTCTTAAGGCTGGAAAACAAAATTTCCTCAGTTGTAGCTTTTGTTGTCTGTATATACACACAGAGACACAGACACACACACAGACACACACACAATCTACATGCGTAATTATACACACAATATATTAGAAATTGTTATACTTTTCAAAACCATACAAAACTAAAAAAATAAAAAGCAATAATGTTCTAAATTTGGAGGTGGGTAAGGGACAGGACTGAACTGTGACCTTTTTAAAGGATGAAAACCACCTGATATAGAGTTGTATTTTTCTACTCTTCTGCTATCTCCCTTTAACAAAGAACCTTAATGGTGTCCCCATTACGAGCTTTGCACACAACTGTACTTGGCAGGCTTTAAAGAATGCTGCTGAAGAAAGCCAGGGCTGAAAGATGATTACAAGTACAGCCGCTCAAAATTTCTCCAATGTCACAACCAGCTTTCCAGAAAGTATTATTTCACTTGTAATAGCAGTACATCGAGTACAGTTTGGTTACATGTCTCTTACATAAACCCATATTCAAAACAATACTGAAATTATAAAAACAAGTTGATCAAAACCTTTTCTTAGCAAGACGGTCTGCGATTCACATTAACAGCGATGACAGAAGAGCTCTGGTAAAGTTGACAGCCAGTGGATTACCTGATACAAAATGCCAACTGCAACATCAAAGATAAAAATAGAACGTGCACCACACTTCATAGTATATCACAGTACCCAACAGCATGACCTTCTTTCACAAATGAGGACAGGCTAATTTACAGTATTCATAGAATACTTTTAAGCATGGCTTCAAACACTCTCCTAGGAGCATGAGAAAATACATTCAAATGAAACTGAACTTCAGTCCTACAAGCCATGGCAAAAAGTTATAAACCTTGTGGAAAATGTTACTTAATGGTATGAAAAACTGTCATGTATGCTTAACAAAAACAATCTGTGTAACAGAATGAAGAATAATAAAGAGCAAGGTGCACTTCCTCAGAATCTTCACAGTTTCCTTTCACGAGTCTTATTATTCGTTTACCATTGATCCCTGAAATCCATTCAGAGATCAGTATTGAAAAATGATGTGTTATGCGTCCAACAAAGTACAACAATCTCTTAACGATTGTTCAGAAAGACATGCATCTAGAGCTGTAAAGAATGTTTCCATTTACTGATTGCTCTAATAGTAAAATAGCTTACGAAGAGATGCATATTCCGTATACAACTGGAAACATACTAATACTGCACACACTACATTACCTCCAACCTTAGACATAGACATTGCACACAGAGTACTAAAGGGACCATATGTTTATAATACATGAAGGAATATCTTGTAATACACATTACACAAAGACTACAGCTTTTATTAAATGAAGATATTGTACTATATATACTACATACATCTACTATAAACACACAGGCGTGCATGTACACATACATAACTGTACTTTATATTCATATCAGTTATACATAGCTCAGTACACCCAATCTTAAAAAAAAAAAATAAAAAAAAGGTTCCTGTCGAACAATGGAAATCTCAGTGATAGTCTAATCAGGCTCAGAATCTCTGTAACCCCATAGTGCAGACATGCAACCAAACTAGCCTCAACTCACGAACAATGCATATGGTGCTCCATGGCCTTGATTTCAATACTGTCTGGTGGTGATACATAATACACCCAACCATCCATGCTATTCTGGGTATGGGACTGGTTATTCATTCCTCTTGTTTTATGGCCTTTGTCATCCTTCATTCCTGTGATACAGTCTTGAACAGTCATCCCATTAGGTATACAGCACCAGTCACCCATGCTTTTGGACATTTGGCATGTACCAAGCATCTTTTCAATGGTGGTTGTCTAGTCATCTACTGCTTCAAAGTCTGACTGTACAACAATAGGTTACTGTCTTTCTGATTGATGGGCACTTCCAATTTTGTGTCTTCTCAATATGCTTCTACCCACACAAAATGTGTACATCAGATCCTGCTTAGTAAATCAATACTGGACTGGTAACAATAATAATCCTATTTGTTAACCAGGTAGACCCACTGGATACACAATTCCCTTTCATGGATGACCCAGGAACAATGTCTGGAGGCATTAATCAGTCCAGTAATCATGCTGATATGTACTGCCTAGTAGTAAAGATATTTGTGGTCATCTCATTCATGTGCTAAAGCTTTACTGTGTAATTTATTTCTAAATGCACACTTCAGTTATGTGCAAGTGGTACAGTAAATTCCCATGTTAGAAAACTGATATTTTTGGACCAGTTTGCCCCCACTGCCCATAATCAACCCCATCTCAGCCAAAGGGTCCATTCAATCCCTCATCAGTAAATATTGACTAAAAGGGTCATCATTAAGGCAGTCGTCAAGGGTGGCTCGTATATTTTTTTATTTGCTTATTAAGCCCTACCCACTGTGCCTGGCCAGCAACAACTCATGGGTGGGATCTGCAGTGGGTGTCAGTGCTGAACCTCCCGACACATCCATAAGGGTTGATATCAGATGGATGTCCTGCCCATCCACTCAGTGGCACCATTTGGTTATTTCCTTTTTCACACCATAGAACTCCAACCTTATCCAACTGCCTCTTGGCATTAGCACAGCCAAGGTTCACCAGTGACATGAGTGGCCTCTGCTCCTTCATTCCTCTCTCTCTCACCACCCATTCTTCACTGCCAAGTCTACTTAGAGACCCAGTTCACTATGTTTGTAGGTATTTCCTTTGTGATTGCAAGAACTGCATTCTGGCATGCAAAAGAGAGTTGTCTGTCTTATAGTGATATGGTTTGTTATCAGGGCTCCTAGACTTAAGATCTTCCAGGAATGTCTATACAAACATTTCTTCTAGCCCATTTGTGATGGAGTGACAAGGCATAGTGGTCAAGTGGTTAATACCATTTTAAAGAATGAAAATGTTAAATGTTTCTGCTACGAACTATGATGAAACATCAGACAATCAGTTGTGAAAAGCTATTTCATTTATAACACTGATATGTCTTTATAGAAATGTCTGCTTCCAAGAAGATAAACTTGAGGCATTTAGAGTATGCACATACATTAATTAGAAACGAGGAGTTCATTAATGATCATAAAAAACCAGCACAAATGTGCTTCATGGTGTTAATGACAACTCCAAGAAATAAAACTCCACATGTACTAATGTGTCTGGAGTTTGAACTCTAAATAACTTTAATTTTTCTATTCTTTATCAAGTGACAAGGTCCTTCATTCTCACAGTGCCTAGGAGTCCCTCATTTGTGGCATCCAATACTCTGTAATATAGCTTAAGTAGACCCACATGCAGGCATCCCCTAGCTCAGAGACAATTGCTCTTTCTTTGCTATAGACAAAAGATACAGTACAATGTCACTTTACCTTGGTCATCCTTTCATGACCAGGTCATACAATTCTGGCAGCACAGGATCACTGCTGTTTTTGTTTTTGATAAAAGCATTTGTTAATCGTAATTGTGTTACTACTGATGTGTAAAGCAGCTCCTTTGTATCCATGGCCACTTGGCTCTTTGGCCCTTTCACACAGTAGTCATATTACCACATCAGTATTACCACATTCTTGGCTTTTATGCTTCATATTATATGAACATCATGCAAAAAGACTGATTTGCACTGCAGGTGAAATGCACTCAGCAGTGATTTCCAGTTTGTAGGTTTATTGAGCATATACTTGACTAGCAATTACCTTTTCAGAAAGATACTACCCAAATATCCCTATGCCATCTGGTTTGCTAGTGCAAATAAATGCTACCGGCTCCATAAGAAGAAATACATGTCAGTCTAATAGTCAAGAAAGGAGGGAACAAAGCAGGCAATGTATTTCATCCAGTGTGATCTTTTTCTTGGTCATCAAGTATGTTGATTTGTAACTGTTATTCTATTTGCATGTGGACCCAGTTTATAGCAATGCAGTCTGTAGGCATAACACAATTTTGAGGTTATTTTGATTGAAACTTATGATATTAGCTCACCAGTCCTGGACATGTCCTCATTAGTAGCACACTGTAAGGATGGGGGTGACTGTAGTGCAACCTCCATTTTGTTCTCTGATGACTGCTTTTCAGTCAAATGCCCACGCTAGGAGATATAATTTCAGAAGAATGCACATTTGTTTTGAAATTAAACCCATACTGCTGCAGCAAGTTTCAATACCTCCTGCACGTCATTCAAATTTTCCACTGCAAGGATATCAGCAAGGTAAAAATAAAATACACACTGGGTATCCATTAGACTACCTGGTTCTCTGCTTTTTGTTTTTTCATTATGCCTGTGTAGCTACCACTCTATATGTAAGTAACAGAATGGCCACTTATGTGTAATAATCATCAGGAACATTTCAGGGGATTCTTTCTGTTCAGTCTACAGGTAAACCTGTGTTACAGTATTAAACAGGCTAACAACACAAGGGGCCAATTTAAGCCTGGCCAAGTTCCACATAACACTTATAGGTTCATAGGTGTGTACTAGGCTAATGGCCTTAGAGCCTTTACAAGCCTAGCCCATAGGATTACCCTGGCATCGTACCACCTGACCTTAGTTCCCAGTGCCTCTTTCGAGCAGAGCCACTGGAGTGATTCCCAGGGTGAATTTTCTATTTCCCATCCACTCATTAAGATTTCTCTTGAAGAGGGCCAGTGAGGTGCCCTGCTTGACATGTATGGGAAGTCTATTCCATAGCATGGGCAGTCTGTGTGTTATGAACCCGTCCCTCCAGCATGTTCTGTTGATTGTGGTAATGAGGTTGAGGTATTTGGAGTGTGTGGTGCAGAGGGACTGGGATTTCTTTAGATGTAGCATTTCTAACAGAGCTGGGTAAGACATGGCTTTGTAAGTCAAGCAGAGATCACCTCTAAGTAGGCGATATGTGACAGAGAATAGTTGGAGTTTTATGAGTCTGTCCATATAGGACAAGTGTTCAAGGCCGAGGATCCTCTTTTTGAGGTACTTTTGCAGCCTCTCCAGTTGTTACAGGTGTCTAGTGAGGTACATGCCAAAGGGGAGATTGTACTCGATGACTGGCCTAATGAGGGAAGAGTAGAAGGAGACAATGATCTCTTTCGTCCTGGATGCAAAACCCTTAGTAATGAGATGTGCATATAGGAGGACTTTCTGATCACAGTGGCAATGTGGTGGTCAAAAGAGAGGTTGCTGTCAACCTGTGTTCCCAGATCTCTCATAACACCTGCTGTCTTCAATGGACTACCATCGATGTGGTAAATCAAAGGAACTGGGTTTTTCCCAATGGGGATGACGACATTTTTTGGCATTGAGTTTAAGGCCATGGTTCTGACACCAGTCATTGGTCTAAGTGAGGCCTTTCTGTCGGATGTCAACATCACTTGGGGAGTTAATAATAGCTCCCAACTGGCAATCATCTGCAAACTTTGTCAGCCAGAGTCCCTTCGTGTTAGCCTGGACTTCATAGAAGTAGACACCAAACAAGAGAGGACACAGGACTGAACCCTGTGGGACTCCACTCATGACTGGTTGTCAGTCTGACTTGGAGTCAGCTACTTTCACACTGTGGGTTCAATCTGTGAGCCAGTGTGCAACCCACCTAGTGATATAGGGGTTGATGCCTAGCTCAGTGAGTTTTTCTAGGATTCCTGAGTGGGGAATGGTATCAAAGGCCTTAGCCAGATCAAGGTAGGCTGTATGAACCACCTTGCCCTCATCCACAGCTCGGGCGACTGACTCAAAGAAGTCAACCAAGTTCAGCAGGCATGATCTAACCTTCACAAAACCAAACTGAGTAGGATCCAGAGTTTGGAGATTCCCTATATCCTTGTTTATTAGGTCTATGATGATGCATTCCATCGCTTTGCATATCAGAATAGTCAGGCTAATGGGGCGATAGTTCCCAGGGTCTGTAGTTGCTCTTTCTTTGTGGAGAGGGATGACTGCAGCAGTGCGCCATTTGGTAGAGACAAAGCCTGAGGTGAGGCTGTGACTGAACAGGGCACACAAGTGAGGAGGCCAGTTCAATCTGTAGTTCATGAAGAACACAGCCAGAGATATTCTCAGGTCCCATAGAAGCTGTATTCTTGGCCTTGGACAGTGCTGTTTTAACCTGTGTAGCAATAATACAGGGTGCCTGGCAATCTACTGGTATGGTGATTGGTCCTTTGGGGGGATAAAGTTGGCACTGAATCTGTCGGCCAGTATATTGGCAATATCTATTGGCTCGGAAGTACCATTGTGCAGTAGCTCAGAGCAAATCTGGGTATTGCTGTGGAGATTCTTTACATAACTATAGAAGGCCTTGTGGTTGTCTTTACTATAGGTTCATATGTAAGTACTAGGCTATTTGCCAGAGGGCATTTATAAGCCTAGCCAGAATGTGTTGGCTTTCGCCGCCCCCTTAGATTAGTTCCCTGTGCCTCGGTCCAGCAGAGCCATTAGTTCCCTGTGCCTCTGTCCAGCAGAGCCACTGCAGTGATGCCTGGGGTAAATGTTCTGTTTCCCATCCACTCATCAAGGTTTCTCTTGAAGAGTGTTAGTGAGTGGCTCTGCCTAATGTAGATCGGAATCTTGTTCCAAAGCATGGGGAGTCTCTGGGACAGGCATCTATCCCTCCAGCATGTCCTATTTATCATTGTGGTGAGGTTTAGATCCCTAGAGCGTGAGGCTCTTGGGGATTTTCTTTTTTTTTTTAGGTGGAGCATGTCCATCAATTCTGGGTTGGACATGGCCTTGTATGTCAGGCAGAGATCACCTCTGAGTAAGCTGTATGCAACCAAGTACAGCTGAAGTTTCTTCAGTCAGACTGCACAGGGCATATGTTTGAGGCCAGTAATCCTCTTGGTGAGGTACTTCTGTGGTCTTTCCAGTTGTTGCAGGTGTCTTGTAAGGAACATCCCAAATGGGGCACTGTACTCTATGATGGGTCTGATGAGTGATGAGTAGGAGGGGCACAATAACCTCTTTTGTTCTAGATGCGAGCCCTTTTGTGATTAGGTGGGCCACATAGAAGGATTTTTCTAACCACCTTGGCAAGAGGATTATCAAAGGAGAGATTACTATCTACTTCGGCCCCCAGATCCCTTATTACATTTTCTGTACTTAGGGGACTACCACGTATGTGGTAGTTTGCGTGTACTTTGTTTTTTCTAGTGGGGATGACTATGCACTTTTTGGCATTTAGCTTGAGGCCATGGTTTTGACAGCAGGTATCCGTCTCAGTGAGACCATTCTCGAAGATGTCTGTATCAGCTGGAGAGTCAGTTATGGCCCCCAGTTTGCAGTAGTCTGCTAACTTGGTCAGCCATAGTCCTCCTGTGCTTGCCTGTACCTCTGAGAAGTATATACCGAACAGGAGGGGTCCCAGGACTGAGCGCTGGGGGATGCCACTTGTAACTGGTTCAGAGTCGGACCTAGAGCCTGTAACTCTCACCGTGTGGGTTCTATCCATGAGCCAAATGGCAACCCAACTCGTGATGTAGGGGTTTATGTTCAGGTTTGTGAGCTTGTCTATAATACAGAATGGGGAATGGTGTTGAAAGCCTTTGCGATGTCTAGGTAGGCTGTGTGGACCTCCTTTCCCTCATCTAAAGCCTTGGTAACTGTCTCAAAGAAGTCCAAAAGGTTTAGGAGAAAGGATCTGCCCTTAACAAAGACAAACTGGGTAGGGTCCAATGTTTGAAAGCTCCCAATGTCTCTGTTAATGAATTCCATGTAGATGCACTCCATAACCTTGCAGACCAGGCTAGTCAGGCTTATAGGGCGATAGTTCCCGGGGTCCGTTGTGGCTCCACCTTTGTGAAGCAGGATAACTGTTGCTGTGCGCCACTCAATGGGTACGTAGCCTGTAGAGAGACTGAGTTTGAACAGTGTGTTTAGGTGAGGGTTTAGTTTATTTTGGAGATCGTGTAAGACACAGCCTGGGACACCGTCTGGTCCCATTGAAGCTGTATTTTTGGCTTTGGATAGGACTGTTTTAACCTGTGTGTCAGTGGTTGCCGGGGGCACTACATTCTTCTGGTATGGTTATGGGCCCTTTAGGGGGTGAGAGGGGTGTGAAGTTTGCACTGAACCTGTCTGCCAGAATGTTGGCAACATCAGTCGGTTCAGTGTATTTTGTGCCATTCTGCACTAACCCAGAGCAGATCTGAGAATTTCCACTTAGGTTCTTGACATAGCTAAAGAATGCTTTGTGGTTATCTTTGGTGTCCTTGGCAATTTTTCTTTCGAAACTAGCCCTGGATGATTTTATGAGGGATCGTAGTTTCTTGCCGATACTGATCAGGGACGTCTTTCCTTGGGATTTTACACTTTTCTGCACTAGTTTCTTCTTTCAATTGTATAGCTTGTTTATGGCAGGGGTCCGCCAGACTGGTTTCCTTTTCTTGGAGGAGTGAGTCTTGGTTTTGCTTGGGATAGCATGATCCATGCATTCTTGCAGGTGCTCATAGAGTGTCTTTATAAGGGATTCAACAGCTTTGACAGCATTGTCCTTTAGCATGAGGGTTGTGAACCTTTCCATCTCGGTCTTAAGTAACATGAAGTTTGCTTTTGAAAAGTTTTTCATGGTGGTTTCCTTGATTGGGGGTGGGGGTGGAATGTGGATATCCAGAGTGATTAGTCTATGGTCTGATTTAACCAGCGAGGGTTTGACCTCCGGTGTAGAACACCGGTCGCCCATATTGGTGATGACCAGCTCCAATACGTTGTCACCTCTGGTGGGGGTGTTGACCAGTTCATTCAGGGCATTCCAGTTTATACATTCTAGGAAGCACTGGGCAAGGGAGTTAGTACTTGAGTAGTTCTCCCAGTTAATGTTTGGGTAATTGAAATCACCCAATATTAGGGCATTTGGTAGGACCTTCATATTTTCCAGCATCTCCAGAAACGCAGAATGGGGGTCCTGGGTCATGGTGGGTGATCTGTAGAAAGCTACAATTTGAATTGCAGTTTTGCCCACTGTTAGTTGCACATGGGTGATTCTCTGAGGCATTCTGCTGTGCCACTAACCTGGAGGTGTGGATATCCTTGATGATTATGGATACACCCCCACCTTTTGTGTTTTGGTCCGGGTTCTGTGTCTGAAAAGTATGGTATGAGTTATAGGCTGGTAGTGCTGGGGTGCTCTCTGAAGCCTTAAACCAGGTTTCTGTTACTGCACAGATATCGATGTTCTCCATACTGAGGAGTGCCTCGAGTGCATGCATTTTGAGGTTTAGACTTCTGGTGTTGAGTAGTATTACCCTCAGTTTTTGGTTACTTGTGCTATTTAAGGTGGTGGGTTTGTCTTTTGAGCCTTGCCTAAAAAAGGCACTATGGGGACAGCAAAAGCCTTGGCCAGTATTCAAAAGCCTAAGGATGATAGGTGCACGCCATCTCTTACAAAGCAATGTGGCTTATTGAGCATGTCATCCCAAGTGGACAAATACTGGATCACCTTTGAATGACACCAGAAACTTAGCCAATTGTTAAAATTGATAATTTTTTCTTTATACTGTGGCATCATTCTTGGTGAGGGCTGGATGCTACTCAGGGTCAGGGTCATACCGGCCTGGGCTACATGATCAGAGAGCTCTTCCATGTCTCTTTTCATGTAGTCCAGGGAGGTACATCTCAGGTTATTCACACCAACATGGACAATGACAGAGTCGTATTTGTACTTGTTCTGGAGTGACCTGAGTGCTTGTGTTATGTGGCGGATCCTGGCGGCTGACAGGCAGCTAACTGTAACCTTCTCCTTGTCCAGCCTAGTTAGTGGGACATCAGTGTGCCTGACTATAGAGTCACCCATTACTAGTGTGTTGGGTATGTTATTTTGCCTTAAGGGCTGTGATTGTGTGGCACACTGATTATGTGAAATATGTGTTTCATAGTTTGTGATGGGGTGTGGAAGTTGTTTGGGTGTCTGCTTTGGAGGTCTCTGTTGCCTTTGTAGATTTTTATTTAGAGCCTCCGAGTATGGTTTTCATGTATTTATGTGTGTTATTTGCTAGTGTTGCTTTAGTAGGTCTATGTGAGACTGGTGGAAAGTTGCAAGTATTTTCCTTCTCCTCTTGACTGTCAGTTCCAGTCTTGGGTTGAGAGAGCTTTGCCTCCAGTTTGGTTGTATAATTGTATCTCTTCCATATATTAGTGTTTGGTGGTAGGAGAAGAGGGTTGTCTGTGTACATGAGGCAGTTGTAACATTGCATCAAAATGGCCAGATTCACCAGTTCGACTGGAGAGTACACCTGAAACTGCCCTTTGGACATGCCTGACTAAGTAAAGTGAGCTGTTTTACTGATTAGCTGGTAGGGACGAATAGAGAGCCTTGTCCTTCTGGACAGTATAGGGGGTCAAGTGCTAGGGTTAATTAGTACTTGCTATGAGTTTTGAGCAAGTGCTGGGCTGTGAAATGAATGGTTTGAGTGCTTAAGTTGAAAGTTTGTCTAGTTCCAACGGAAAAATTAAAGAGCAGACTTAGTGGAGCTGGGAATAGTTTAACCCTAGCTAACCGGCACTGCCCGGCGTGCTAAACCAAGTAAATGCAGTTTTTATAGCAGGGAAATGGAAGAGAGAGAAATTAGCCCAAAATGGCCAATAAACTATTAACTTCTGGGCTACAGCAAACAAGGCACACAAATTTCAGAAAGAAACAGATCAAATAAGCAGGCACAATAAGCCTTTTACCAGAAATTCCCAGGTCAGAAGAGTAGAATCTAGCCTCTCCTCCCACAAGACTGCAGACTACAAACCTACTTAATGTAAAATAACTGGCCTGAAGCCCAAGTGTTTAAACCAGAACTAATGTGCTTTTAGAATAACAGACACTGAGCCTTCAATCAGCAATTCCCAACTTAGAAGGATGTAAGCTACCTGTCCTGCCACAACAATGCAGTCCACAAACATTCTTAATGTAAAACAACTGGTTTGAAGCCCAAGTGCTTAAACCTCAAGGCTTAGAATAACAGTTACAATTTAATCAGGCTACTACCAAGCAGTAATAACTGCAGCAGAATAATACAATTTAAGAAGAAGCACAAGCAAAATAAGGTAATAAAGTGGGAAGAAACACAATTACAGTAAAAGCAGATGAATAAAGTGCAATTATATATATATATATATATATATATATATATATATATATATATACACACACACATATATATAAAATAGAAAACGAGCAAACTGATTTAAACAAATTACCCAATTAACCAGTAAAAAAAACTCAAAAATGAGCCCTGTTCCAGCAGTCTTCAATCTGAGAAGTTCTAACCGCACACTCCTGCCACTATGGTGCACGGGGAACCTTCTCCAAAAAAGATGGACTGGATTAGTGCTCATGTTACACAAACAAAGCTGGATTCAGCAGGCCTGAATCTAGTCTATGCTACAGCAGAAAAGGTGCACCAGTAGCAGAGAAACAGTTCAAATGAACAGGCAAAATAAGCCTTTAACCAGAAATTCCCAGCTCAGAAGGGTAAAATCTAGCCTCTCCTCCCACAAGAGTGCAGACCACAAACCTTCTTAATGTAAAATAACTGGCCTGGAGCCCAAGTGCTTACACCAAAACTAATACACTATTAGAAAAACAGACACTGAGCCTTCATTCAGCAATTCCCAACTTAGAAGGATGTAAGCTATCTGTCCTGCCACAACAGTGCAGACCACAAACCTTCTTAATGTAAAACAACTAGTCAGAAGCCCAAGTGCAATAACCAAAAGACTTAGAATAACAATTACAATTTAATCAGGCTACTACCAAGCAGTACTAAATGCAGCAGAATAAACACAATTGAGTACTTTTAAGAAGAGGCAAAAGCAAAATAAGGTAATAAAGAAGGAAGAAACACAAATACAGTAAAAGCAGATAAAGTGCAAATAGTTTTTTTTTATATATATATATATATATATATATATATAAGAATAGAAAACAAGCAAACTGATTTGAACAAATTAACCGGTAAAAAACCTCAGAACTGAGCCCTGTTCCAGCAGTCTTCAATCAGACAAGCACAGGGCCTAAGTGGGTATGCCTACTCAAATGTTCTCTCTGTATTAGGCAGGATAGAGCTGGGATAGGGATGAACAGCTGGGAATGGTAGGAGTGTCTGAAATCAAAATATGATCTCACTGTACTCTGTTGAGTGAGCAAATGAGATGGGCCCAGGAGGAGTGTTCAAACACAAATTTACAGGAGGGACAGTCAATTCCAAAGCCACCAAGGTTAATACCACAACAAAAACAGGCAGGGTGGGTGGGGAAAACTAACTGCAGACAGGAGAGCTCAGAATTTTCAGTAAACAAATAAGCAGATACATTCAGTACTATTTTTAACACAATATTCAATGAAACAATAAACAGAAAAAATAAAATTCAGTACTATCTTATAACACTGCAAGTTTGTACTCAGCTTGTAATAAAGTTAATGTAGGGTATGCAAAAGCTAACCAAACAGGTCCGGTATGCAACTATTCAGCAGAAATAATTTCAGAGATAAGGTTCTAAGACTTTAAGGCACAGAGAATCCCTCTATCTGCTGCAATTCTCTTTCCAAAGATAGCTTTAGAGGATTTGATGAGGGATCTCAACTTTTTGTTGAGATTGATAAGGGAGTTTTTCCAATGTTGGGATTTCACTTTATTCCGCATCAGTTTCCGCCTTCTGTTGTAGAGTTTGTTTATGGCAAGGGACCACTAGACTGGCTTCCTATTTTTGGAGGAGAGCATCTTGGTTGTATTGGGTATGGTGAGAGCCATGCATTTGTGTATGTGTTCGTACAGTGCATTAGTGTATGATTCTGCAGTCATGCTACTATTCTCCATTTGCATGGGTGCCGTGAAGTTAGCCACCTCTGTTTTTAGGAGCCCAAAGTTAGCTTTGGAGAGATTTTTCATGGTGGATACCTTTGCGGGGGCGGGGGTATGTGGATTTCCAAGGTGATTCGTTTGTGGTCGGATCTAACCAGGGAGGAGTTGACTATTGGTGTAGAGCAATGGTCACCCATGTTAGTAACCAGGTCAAGGATGTTGCTACCTCTAGTGGGGGTAAGAATGAGCTGTTCCAGGGCACTGGAATTAATGAATCCAGGAAACATTGGGCAAGTGTATTGGTACATGAGTAGTTTTCCCAGTTAATGGAGGGGTAGTTAAAGTCATCCAGTATGAGAATGTTAGGTTGGACCTTAATATTCTACAGGGTGCTTAGGAACATAGAGTGTGAGTCTTGGGACATGGTTGGGGACCTGTAGCAGGCTACAGACCTGAATCGCTGTGTTACCCATTGTTAGCTGCACCTGAAGTATCTCCGATGTGTTATGTTGGGCTACCAGTCTGGAGGTTTGTGCATCCTTTATGAATATGGAAACACCACTGTCTTTGGAGCAAAAGGTGTGGAATGAGTTATAGCCTGGTAGTGCAGGTGTGCTTTCTGCTGCCTTATACCAGGTCTCTGTTACAGCACAAATGTCGATGGTCTCCATTTTAAGGAGTTCTTCGAGTGAGTGCATTTTAAGATTTAGACTTCTAGCACTGAGCAGCATGACCCTCAGACTGCATTTGTTTGAAGCTGTTACAGTGTTAATTTGGTCTTTGAAACACCACCTAAAAAAGGCACTGTAGGGGTGGCAAGAGCCTTGGCCAGTATCCAGAAGACCAGGGGTAACAGATGCAGGCCATCTCTGCCAAAGCATCGAGGTCTGTCAGTCATGTCACCCCAGGCAGACAGATACTGGATCCCCTTAGAATGACACCAGAAACTTAGCCAATTGTTGAAATCAATAATTTTATGCTTCTACTGTGGCATAATTCTGGGTGAAGGTAGGATGCAGCTCAGGGCTAGGGTCATACCTGCCTGGGCTACATAATCCAAGAGCTCCTCCATGTCTCTTTTCATGTAGTCCAGGGAGGTACGTCTCAGGTCATTCACACCCACATGTATAATGACAGAGTCATATTTGTATCTGTTGTTGAGAGACCAGAGTGCATGCATTATGTGGCGGATCCTGGTGCCTGACAGGCAGATGACTGTTACTTTCTCCTTATTCAACCTAGTGAGTGGGATATCAGTGTGCCTCACTATCAAGTCACCTATGACTAGTGTGCTGGGCATGCTGTTTTGCCTTAGGGGCTTTCGTTGAGTGGCACACTGTTTAGGAGAGTTATGTGTCTCGTGACTAGTGTTGTGTTGTGGTGGTTGAGTGCATTTCTGCCATGAAGGTCTCTGCTGTTTGGATAGATTTTTATTGAGAGCCTCCGCGAAGTTGGGTGTGTGGTTTGTGTTTTTATGTGAAGGCAGTGCTGGTGTGTGTTCTGGAGAGCTATGTGTTCCATGTGGTGCGGTGCAAGTGTTGACCTTCTCCTCTTGACCAGGTATTCCAGTCTTGGCTGGAGAGTGCGTGGCTTCCAGTTTGGATATATAAGTGCATCTCTCGCAAGTCTGAGTGTTGGGAGGTAAGAGGAGAGGGTTGTCAATGTACATGAGTCAGTTGCTACATTGCCTCAGGATGCCCAAGTTCACCAGGTTAATAGAAGGAAGCACAGGGAACTGACCTTCAGACATGCCTGGAGGGGTGGGCATTAATAATAAGTACTGGAGCAGCTTCCTTGTGGAATGTTTAGTGCTGTAGCACTTTTGTGTTGGTAAAGTGCTAAACTAATAAGCTAGTAAAGGTGCAGGTAATGCTTCATAAATGTTTTGTGGAAGGTGTATATTCTTAGCTTGCCAAACAATTACAATGCTAGTTGTTTTGCAAATGTGTAACAGGTCCATTAGTGCTGGTTCTGAGGAAGCTCTGAAGGCTAGGTAATACCTAGCCAGGTAAAATCTCCCTCATCAACCTAAACAAGCAAGACAGGAAATTAATGAAGTTCACAATAGCCAACTTTAAGGAAAAGCAGCCCCCTAGGTCAAGGACAACCACTAGGCTTTCTTCAGTTATATTTGAAACCACAAAAAGCAATACACAGCAATGTACCCAATTGTAAATGTCCCCACCTACACAGAACCAGAAGATGCAGCTAATCTCCTGGCTGACAAACTTGGCTCAAACTTTACTTCCCCCCCACCCCAATATTCTTCAGGGAATTATGCCATCAATCGTGCCCACAACCTTCACTTGAGAGCAGATCCTCAAGTCGCTCTCCAAGTCCATGAACACACCATCAATGGCTCCTGATAATAATCCAGGGTGCCTCCTTAACAGCATGAACTAATGGTCCCGCTAGAAACTCTGTTCAACCATGGCCTCCAAAAGGGTTCAACCATGGCCTCCAAAAGGGCTTTGTACCCAACAAATGGAGGACTGAAATGGTTATATCACTGCACAAGTGCAGCGCATCCATGGGCCCATGAAACTACTAGCCCATTAGCTGGAGAGCCTGCAGTGCAAGGCAAAGGACAGGATAATCATGAATAACAAATGATGATATTGTACCCTAGTTAGTTTGGATTTGTCAAGGGCAGGCCTTGTCTAATAAACATAGTAGACTTCATTGAGAAAATTACCAAAGCAATGGACAAGGGCAAATCAGTACATACTGCATACCTTGACCTGGCCATGGGATATGACACAATACCCAACTTGGGCTCTGTTAAAAAGCTCACTAAATTATGTATTAAGCCATATGTCACCCGCTGGATAGCCAGCTGGCATACTAGCAGAACCCAAGATGCAACAATAAGGGAATCTACCTCCACAGAAATGCCTGTTATTAAGAGGATCCCCCAGGGCTCAGAGCTGACGTCACTGTTTGGCATCCACTTTTCTGAAGTCAAGGCTAACATCAAGGGATTCTGACTGACCAAGTTTGCAGACTATTGCAGATTGGGAGCAGTCACTGATTTTCCCTACAATACTAATATCCTCCAAGAGAACTTGGCACAGACTAATAACTGGTGCCAGAGTCATGGACAAAATCTCAGAGCTAATAAATGTGTCATATTATCTTTTTGCAAGATGACCACCCTTGCAAACGTAACACACTGATAAAACAATCCTGAGAGTATACCCTGTAATCAGGGACTTGAGAACACATAGACAGAGATTTGGCATTTGACCAACATGTTTCATTCTATTGTAATGAGGAATTCATTCCATATTGCAAAACTTACAGGTGAAGGTATGGCAGCAAGGTTCAAACAAGTCATTGTCCCATTGCATTCTGCCCTCACAAGACCTATCATGGAGTACAAAGCCCTCTTTGGTATGTATCTCACCAGGTATATGCAGCAATTGGAGAATCCACAGAGATTTCTCACAAAAAGAAGAGTTGGGATATTTCTCTTTTTTTCCAGCAAGGATGAAAATAGCTTACTTTGATTGGGAATATTTTTGAGAGATGACAGAAACACTTAAAGGAACTTCTGAATCCAGAGAATATGCAAGGTTGTTCCAGAGCTACATCATGAAATGGGCTCCATTTCAGGTAATAGAAGATTGTGGCAGAAATGCTGAAGATTTTTTTTTTTTTGGCAAACTGAGACGGAAGCCCCCATTTTCAAAGGGAGAAAAGTAGGGTGTGTTCCAGTTGAATAAAGCTCAAACTGAATACATTCAAGGTGACTCAGGACTTCAACAAGGCTGTCAACTGCCTCACCTCCTGTTTGTGATATTCATGGGTAAAATGACCAGGTGCAGCTACATTTAGAAAAGTGTCCAGTTTGGGGATATGAGGGTGGAATTTTTGTTGTTTGTATATAATGTTCTCCTATTTACCACAAGTGACTAACCGGCAGCAAACAGTGAAGTGATTTACTGCTAAGCATAAAGCACATGGGAAAAAAATCAGCATTGTAAAATCATAAATCATGGTAATTGTTCTCTAAATATGATGGGGAAATAGCTAATTCAGTTGGATGAGTTTAATTAACTTGTTCACGGGTAAAGATAGAGATGATCAGGAGCTTAACCAGGAGATGGGTGCAGTTGCAGCAATACGGCAGCTACAGTACCAGAGGGTGGTGATAAAGTGGGAGTTTCGTCATAGGGAGAAGACTGCAATTCACCAGTCTGTCTGTGAGCTTTGGGTGCTGACTGAGATGATGACACCACAGATACAAGTAGAAGAACCAAGATTCTTTTCCAGGACATCGAGGTTTACTGTCAGCAACATTGTGAAAAGCTCCTACAACACAGTCACTACTCCTTCATGGTAAGAGACATCAGTTGAGTAGTTTGGATACCTTGTGAGGATGCATTCTTGGTGCTTCCCATTTGTGGTGTATCTGGGGAGGAGGTCCAAGGACACACCCAGGATACATTCATTGGATTTGTAGCTTAGCTCACTTCATGATGCCTGGGAATCCCACATAATGACCTAGAGACTGCTGTCTGAGATACTGAGGAAAATGTGGTCTAACCTGCTCAGCTTATTACCAGAACAACCACTGCAAGGGCCATCATTTTAGAAAATGGGATGATGGGTAGATGGTCCTTTTAGCTTGCCAAGATTTCACTTTACATTGCTCTGCAGAACTTCCCATACTCTTTTCAATAAGTGCACTGGGATCTTTTATATTCACTTGTGCTACCCACCAGTGCAGACAGATAGGGCCTTTGTAAAGTTACCTTGCGCTGCTTTGACAAAACATATTTGTGAACAAGGCTTGCACTGTATAAACTGCTTGGCTACATGTTGACCAATTAGGCCCCACTGTCATACCAATAAATAGCTGTACACCCTTACCTCTCCATGTATCAGTTATTGACGTAACCAGTTTTCGACTACCTTGGTCTGCACAAGTTTTACACTTCAGTTCATGCACCATTTCCCTTCTTTTCCCTGCCTCTGTTGAATTTTTTTTTTTTTTTGTCTTTCAGGAGGACCATGCACAGATGAACCATCTCCATTTAGATGTGTACTTGATACAGACAAACTATTGCTACTGTCTGGATAATACACAAAGGCAGTATGTTTGAAATGCTTCAGTTCAACAGTTGATCTAATTGTATAATAGCACTCTATAAAAACGTATGGTCAAACATGTATGCACTCATGAGCACTGTTATTACACAGACTATAACAAGCATAGCACTATGCAGCTAAGCACACAGACTAACGCAAACAGATTTGCCAATTTTATCAAAGTTAAACTTTTTCAAATGCTAATCTAGAACACTGACACAACGTGTGAATGTGTGATGTAGTATGACAACACTGACTATATTTGAAGTAGAAGTGGGATACCTCAGGTATTCCTAAATACAATTAAAAAAGAATTACAACCACAAGTACAGTGCACACTGTACTCATCAGATTTGAGATAAAGGCCATAAAACAGGGACAGTTTTAGATATTATTCTAATTATTTTAAGAAACTTAATGTAAAGGTTTTGCATCAACATTTACTTTATGAAAAAGTATGAAATTTGAAACTGTACTGTAGTGTCCGGCATTTCTGAATGACTTCAATCTTCAGTGATCTACCAGAAAAATAAACAATTTTACAAGGGCCAAGGCAAAAACAAAAGGTAAACTCAGGAACATTCTGCAAAATCAGGGACAGTTTAGAGGTTAAATGATTTATGAATTAGCTGTTAAGCAAAGAAAAGCAGACTGGTTTAGAAACAAATAGATATGGAATAGTGGTGGTTTATTTTATTTTATGTTAGTTTATTTCATGCATTTGTTAACCAGGTAGATGGGTTGGTCAACCAATCCTTTCAGCCAAAACCTAAGACACAGACACACATAAAGCAAAATGTACATACGATACATAATCATTGCAGGCATATCACTGTACATATAATAAATATTGTGGAGTAACATTAATATAGCACAATGGCATGCATTTAGTGCCAGTTTAAATATAACTCGTTTAGCTCAAAAAAATTTTAATTGTATACAACTATGTACAATGCAGAATGTGTATCTTACAGGCTTAAACAATAAGGCTGGGGTTATAGAAAGAGGGAGTGAAGAGGGGTAGTGCTAGAGAGGCTTGGAGACACTGCGGATTTGTACTATATCAAAATAATGTGTTTTTAGGGTACGTTTGAATGACCAGCTGTTTCATATGCTTGTTCATCAGCAGTTACATATGCAGCTTATTGAAAGCCCTTACACTGCAGTTTAGGTAGAGGAGTGTCTGTTGACAGAGGATGGCAATGGTGTCATTGTTCCTAAGGGAGTAGTCAGATGTCGAGTGAAGAGAGGATAAAGTTACAAAAACAGATGATTACAGATACTAGTAGTGATTAGCACTGGTTGTCCTAAGAGTGACTAGAGCATATTAGTGGAGAGCACTTAAGCTACAGTGGTGTGCTCTTCTATGTGCTAACTTTAAGGAAAAGCATATATTGTTCATTGCTCTATTTAGCAGAATGGTGTTTGAGCTGCTAATCAAGTTTTTCTATCAAGATATTTATCTCTGCTATGACATAGGTAGTGCCTGAAGTAAGTAGGCGGGTGATTCTAAAGGACTGCCTAAGTTATTGATGGAATATGAGAGTTATGAAGTCTGTGCGACAGGTGAGTATCAAAACCAGAGGTCAAAGAACACACCAAGGTGCATTATCAGCTGACTTTAATTACTGATACTGTCAAAGATTGATAAAAAAGGTCAGCAGTGTAATATCTGAAGGGTGCCCAATACCACCATTTTATTTTCAGAGGAGTTTACAGCCAGCCGGGGCTGTATTAACATTGTCTTGGAGAGACTATTGAAGAGTGGCTGAATGGTTAAAGGAGTCGAGGAAAAGAAGGCCGTCAGCACAGAATATCACATTAACATTTTGAAGGTCTAGGGGGACAAAATTTACAAATATGAAAAAAAGGACTAGAACAAGGATAGTATCTTGAGGTACTCAGGAGGTAAAGTGAGTCACTGAGGAGGTTAGAGGAATACTTAATTTTAAACAAAGTGTCTTTCATGAAAGTATTTTACTTTATTTACACGTTGTTGACTGGCAACAATGGCCTCTTTTCAGGGAAGACATGAGGTGGTACCCAAACTGACTCGGGGAAATTTCATCAGGGCACTGGAGAATTTCCCCTACACTTTTTGATAAGTGCATTGGGTACTTTCATATTCACCTGTGCTACCACCAGCTCAGGCAGATGATGCCTTGGTTTACCATCTCATCAGAAGGAAGCTAGTGAGCCAATACAGGCAGTTGTTACCAAAGTTAAGGTTGGAAAGCTGTTTAATGAGATGAAAATAATCTACTGAGTAAAATGCTATTTTAGGTCAAAGAAAGGAGTACTTGTAAGAAGACTTCTATCAAAGTTAAAAAAAGGGAGTTAGAAACACAGAGAGGAACTGTTGGCAAACCCGAGTAGAGCCACTGATTTAATAAAACCTGGCCAAGAACCATTCTGCTTAGGGGAGAAAATGTTTGTCTTTAAGAAGAAAAGGAATACTTATTTGAATAATCATCATTATCCTTACCTTCATCAACATCCCCATTTATCCCCAATTTCCATTTGTGGTTGAGGCATAGTATTAACTGTCACCATCTCTCTCTGTTCAATCCCACTCTCCTACCTTCTTCGACACTCATGCCTGACCGGCACAGGTCTCTCACACCAACCATCCACCTCTTAGATGGATTCCCTACTTTCCTCTTGCCTTCTTCCTCTTTGTCCCAAATCTTCTTAACCAGATTGTCTACTGCTTTTCTGCAAATGTGCTGGAACCACCATAATCTGATTTGACCTTTTCTGCAACTGGACCTACTTTGGCTTCTGCTCTTATGTCCTCATTTCTTCATCTGTACTACAGTGTGCATTCCTACCACCAGTCTCAGGTACTTCATTTCCATCACCTCTAGCTTCTTCAACTGGTCTGCCTTTACTGCCCAGTTTTCTGTACCATACAGTTGTACTGGTCACACCACTGTTTTGTGCACCTTGCTTTTCACTTCTTTGGCATTCTTCTGTTATATATTACACCTAACACTCTGCCAGCTGGCAGCAACCCATCTGATTCTAGCTTTGACCTCCTCATTCAAACTTCCTTTCTCCTCAATCACCCCTCCCAAATACTTGAAGCTGTTGACATGTTCCACTATTTTCCATTCTATCTCAACTCTCAGCTTTTACTGATTTCCACCATTTGCTACCATTACACTGTCTTATCTATACTCAGTTTCATCTCATGTGCCTTTTTTGCATTCTATTTCTGTATCCTTTGCTGAAATTCTTGCTCAGAGTCTGCTTGTAATGCCACATTGTCTGCAGACAGCAACTGTGTTAATCTGTCTCCTTCAACTTGTTTGCTAATGTAGTCCATTACCAGTATGAACAGCAATCATCTCAGAGATGAACATGATGCACACCCACTCCCACTGGGAACCACTCTGTGAGAACGAACATTGTTCATACTTGAGTCATTGTGTCCCTGTGGATAGCCTGCACTAATTTGACCAATATTTTTGGGACTTTGACCACTGCAGGACTGCTCAAATTAGCTTTCTTTTGACCTTTTCATATGCTTTCTCCAAGTCTAGGAATGTCCAGTTGGACTCTTTCCTCAGTCCTAGCGCATTCTCAAGTATCCATCTCACTGCAAACACTGGGTGAGTTGTGCTGCATCCTGAACTGAAACCAAACTGTTCACATCCCATCTTACTTTCTACTACTCTGCGTATTCTTTTTTCAGTCACCGTCTCCAGCACTTTCATGCAATGTGACAGGAGTTTGATGCTTCTGCACTGCCCACAGTTGTGGATGTCCCCATTGTTCTTGTACTCTGGCACTAGTGTGTTTATTCTCCAGTCATCTAGTATATGCCTTTCTCTCTATACTGCTTTGAGTGCCCTCAGGAGCCATTTCTCCCCTGTCTCACCTAACATCATCATATCTTCTGTGACCTCATCGGAGCCTGCTGCTTTCCCCAACTTCATTTTCCTTAGTGCTGTTCTTACTTCCTCTATGGTGGGCTCCTCGTCTTCACAGGCTGTGTCTGGGGTAGTACAGCTTGTGTGTGTATTTTTTTTTATTCAACAGCTGTTGGAAGTACTCCTTCCATTTGACTTTGATGTCCCGTGGACTGATGGGCAGGTTGTTGCTGTCATCCCTTATGAAGAGCGTCTGACTTACCTTCTTTATCGGTCTGTCTTTGTCTTGCAACTGGATACAGTTTCTTTGTGCCACCAACTGAGTCATGTTCCAGAAGCTGGTAGAGTGCCTCTGATGCCTTGTTCTTTGTTACTGCAACTCCTTTCTTAGACCCATTTTAGCCAATCAGTATTCCTTCCTAGCCTGGTCCATCTATAGGGTCAGAACAGCAATGAGGTGGGCTTCTTGGGTAGGAATGGAAGAGGTATGGACATCAGATATAGCAGGGACACTTTCCATTCATGGTGTGGTATCCCACTAGAGATAGTGGATTTAAATATATATATGTCAGTGGCTCACAGTCTAGGTTGGCAAATGTTTTAATATACCTGAATTGGAACAGGTTAGGTATTTTAATTAGCAACTAGTCATATGCATTATTTGGATTGAACACTCTAAACTGGCCATTGGTGTAAGTGTAAATGAAATAAATACCATGGCAGGGCTAGCCTCCCAGTGGTGCAAACCTTGGCTCTAGATGATTATCACTGGTGAAGTAACAACCAGACCCCATGTGCAAAAATGGGAAAAGGGAGTTGTGGATGGATGGATACAGCTCTAGGTGAAACTGGGCTACATTAAGGATTAAAAGATCTAGTATTACCTTTGCTATCTAGGTTATGCAACAAAAATCCTTAATTTATTCCGATATACGTTGCAGTGTTATTGTTGATATATACAATTACAATGGCTTTGTCCAAATTTTGATCAAGAAGTTTTCCGATATTAGACTAGTAAGATTTGGGGTTTCCTAGAACAGTATTTTGTTTATTTATATAACAGTTGATGTAGTTTACTTTATGGTAGTAGTAGTAGCAGTGTCATCTATTAGCCATGTTTCTCTTATGGAAAGGATCCTGGGTTTGTAATACTTTTTCTATGCGTCCATTGTTTTGACTGTTTAGTATACTCTGGGAGTTAAGGTAGACAGTGCAGGCAGTGGTGCTAATGGCATATGTTTAAAAGCATGTGTGTGTGTGTGTGTGTGTGTGTGTGGGTAGAAGTTTGGGGTCCCATAGAAAATGGGTTGTGTTAGAAGATGTAGCAGGGTCAAATATAGGTTGTGCAATATGCTGAACTGGGGAAGCCAGTTACAGTAAAGATGAGTTTTTAGGAGTCATTTGAGAGATCTAGAACTAATCTGTTGAACAAAACAAAGTTTTGACTACACACAATGCTAACAAAAACAACATACTTTTTTTCCTGTATCATTGTTCCCTCCATGCCTGCTGACCTCCAAGCCTCTCCCTGGGAGACCCAATAAGACAGCCCATCATTCAGGCAGTCACAAAGGTTTTTACTGCTGTTGTTGCCCTTCCAGCATCCAAACAGTGATGGCAGATCTTCTACGGGTATAATCCCACCCTTGGTGACCGATGCAAGCATCCATATCACTGTTGTGGCTCCCATATCCTTCCAATGTGTGTGCATGTGTGCTGCCACGACCCCCACACACAAGGGTCTCCATTCAGTTCACCATTTTGGGAATGACAAGTTTGTATCCCTGATCCTGGCCATTTTGGTCCCTCGCAAACCTTTTCTTGGTTAGTGGTGATTTTTCAGACACACGAGCACATGCACATACACACCTACCCACCCAACCATGACACCAGACATAAAAACTAATTTGGCAAAAATTCATCTTTAATGTCATGTCCTCTGGCTTTTTAATCAAAAAATAAACTTGTGCCTTTTACTAACACTATTCAGTCTCTATAGTTACTCCTCAAAATAGGTCGTCTCAGTGCTACAGGCCTCACCCAAGCTCCACTTTACTTCACACTTCAAACTGCAGACTTCATCCAGGTCCAATTTTTCTCCACAAGATTGTTCCAGCAATAGCCACAACTGAGTTCTCATTCTGTCCTTGTAAGATTTGCTTTCTTCTTTCAGGGCTTCTGTCAAACATTGCTTCTCTGAGGAAGCAGGGTCCATCTCTCTGCTTCAGACAGCTTTCGTTTATATAATATTAAGCACCAATTAAAGTCTAGTTCACTAGCTGGTTAATACAATTTGTGAACTTACTATATCAGCAAGGGGTAGCATTTTCTTATACTTAAAACAAGTACTTAAAAGCATACACACAATTTTTACCAGTTTTCAAAACAAGAATACTGCTTATGATGTTTAAGGAAATTTCCCTCAGTAACATGGTACAATTAATTCCTTCCACGTTCCCCATTAACATGATACACAAATTAGAAGTTATGTACCTACCATAACGTTCCATGTTAGTTGTCTTCTCTCGCCTTCTTTCTTGCTGGATGGGTTCGGAGCCCATCTCTCTCCTCCTCGCACACTGCTTTAGCTTGAGAACTCCTTTTACCAGCTCGAGGCAACCCTATATCCCATGATGCAAGGCGGAACTACCTCAGATCTCGTTTGGTAGCTAACCTACCCTGCTAAGGACTAACCTAACATACTTAGGAAAACAAGTTCATAAAAAGAGTCCTCATATGAAGGCTCAGGAGGAAAACAACCTGATAGGAACTCTTCAAGATCTGTCCAGGCCAGGGGGAAGGAGGGAGAAGAAAGAAGGCGAGAGAAGACAACTAACATGGAACGTTATGGTAGGTACATAACTTCTAAATGTTAAGTTGTCAATCGCCTTCATTCTTGCTGGATGGGACCGCCCCTAGCACCTGTATCCCGGGTGGCTCAATGGAACAGACTCTTGAGAACTGTGGAACCAAAACTGGCCCTATCTCTGGAGGCCAAGTCCAACTTGTAATGAGAGACAAAGGTATGAGGCGTGGCCCAAGTAGCTGCTGCAGAAATAGTATCAATGGGTAGTCTATCCTGAAAGGCTGCAGAAGTGGATAGACTCCTGGTTGAGTGTGCTTTTGGTTTAGAAGATAGCTGCTTGCCTCTGAGAGAGTACACATAGGAAATGGTGGAAGTCAACCATCTGGATAAGGTCACTTTAGAAACTGGAAGACCTATCCTGTTTTCTGCATAGGAGACAAATAATTGGTCCGATTTCCTGAATTGTTTAGTTCTATGCAAATAGTACCTGAGCTGACGATGGACATCCAAAAAATGAAGCTTCTGTTCAGCTCTGTCGGAATAGTTTGAGAAAAAGACTGGTAGATCTATAGATTGGTTGATATTGGTTTGAGACACAACTTTGGGGAGAATTCGTTCTTAATGATACCCTGTCCTTATGAAAACCAAGTAATGCAGAGAGCTTGAATCTCGGAAACCCTTCTTGCTGAAGTGACAGCCAGTAAGAATATAGTTTTCCAGGTCAATAACTTCAAAGAACATGAAGCAGACGGTTCGAAGGGAGGTAGCATCAAGGATGCCAACATTAAGTTTAGATCCCATTGCGGAGGAGGATGCTTTATAGGCGGCTTTAGGAGAAAAACTCCTCTCAGAAAGGCCTTGCATAATCTATGAGACATAATGTTATTGTCATGCAAGCCAACATGATACTTGGAAATAGCAGCCAGTTGTACTTTAACTGTAGATGACGAGAATCCTGAATGAAAAACCTCCGCCAGGAAATCTAAAACAGAATGTACAGGAGCAGTAAAGGGATCAATATTCCTGGAATTTGCCCAAATAGAAAACGTCGCCACTTGCTAGCATAAACAGTCCTAGTGGACGACTTTAAAGAAGACACTAAGATGTCTCTGACTGAGTCAGAGATCATCGGAAGCCTGGCTAGGGAAGGAAGTGGAGCAACCAAGCAGTGAGGTTGAGAGAATGAATGGCCCAGTGCTGCTGACCCGACTGGTGGATCAAGTGATCCGGAACTGGGTCCAGATGCCAGGGCTGCACCAGAAGGTGACGATGCAGACGGAAACCAAATTTGTCGAGGCCAATAAGGGCAATGAGAATCAACTTGGCCCTCAAAGCGGTGGCTTTCTGAATGACTTGTGGAATCAAGGGAAAGGAGGAAAAGCATAGAAGTCCCGGGCCAATCCTGGGTTAGAGAGTCTCTCAGGGGTTGGCCTGGAAGGGAAAGAGGGTGAAAAATCGGGCACTTGTTGTTTTGAGGAGTAGCAAAAGATCGCAACAAGGAGTGCCCCACTTCAGAAAAATCTGATCCACTACAGATTGATTGAGAGACCACTCGTGAGGCATCAGAATGGATCTGCTCAGCCTGTCCGCCAAGAGGTTGGACCTGCCGGGATGTGCGTTGCTATCAGAAACCGATGAGAGGAGATTGCCCATTGCCAAAGTCTGAGAGCTTCTCGACACAACGGATAGGACCTGGTCCCGCCCTGCTTGTTGATGTACCAGACCACGGACATGTTGTCCGTTGTACTGCAATAGTCCCGTGGGAAGAAAGTCGTTGAGGGCCTGCAACGTTAAAAGCACCGCTCTCATCTCCAGGACATTTATGTGCAGATGGTATTCTATGGGTTGCCACGTCCTGTGGACCATCCTGCCCTGATAATGCCCCCACCCGATCAGAGAGGCATCCGTAGTGACTGTGGCAACTGGAGGAGGGAAACAAAGGGTCGGCCCTGATGAAGAAGAGGGGAAGATATCCACCAATTCAGATGAGTTCTGCACGACTGTGTGACTAAGATTTCGTGCCTCATCGGGAGACTGTGGTAAGACCACTGCGTGAATAGCATCCACTGCAGAAGACGCATGTGGAAGCGAGCCAGTGGTAGAAGAACAATGGCCGCAGCCATAAGACCTAGAACCTTCAGTATAAATCTGGCTTTGACCTTGTTGCTCTGCAATAGAATCCGAACTCATTTTTGGATGTCCAGAATTCTCTGATCTGTTAGTCTGGCTAACATTTTGACGGTGTTTAATTCTGCGCCTATAAAGGTGACAGATTGGCAAGGCAGCAGAGAAGATTTTTCGAAATTTACTGAAATTCCCAAACTCCTGCAAAGCTGTAGAGTGTAGTCTCTGGTCTGAAGAAGCTGACACCTGGTGGTGGCGGAGAGGAGCCAGTCGTCCAAATAAGGAAACACCTGGAATCCTTGACGTCTCAGATGAGCTGTGACCACTGCCATGCATTTGGTAAACACTCTGGGGCTGAAGTGAGGCCAAAGGGCAGGGCTCTGAATTGGTAATGACTGGTCCCTAGCGCGGAGAAACCTTCTGGAGCGCCTGTGAATCTTTATGTGATAGTACGCGTCCTGAAGGTCTATAGAGCACATCTAGTTGTCCTTGCCCAGAAAGGGCAGAATGGACTGAAGCGTGACCATCCGGAATCTTGCCTTCTTGACAAATCTGTTTAGACTGCTCAGGTCTAATATTGGTCTCAATCTCCTGTCCTTTGGGGACCAAAAGAATCTCGAGTAGACGCCGGATCCTACCTGGTCTGCCGGCACAGTCTGGACGGCTCTTTTTCCTAGGAGCTTTGAAACCTCCTGTTCTGCCAAATCCCTTTGACCGGGTGAGATGTCTGGAAGGGATTGTTGAGGTACAGGATACCTTTCGAAGGGGATTTTGTAACCCTCAGATATGATCGACTGTACCCACATATCTTGTGAGATGGAATGCCAGGCTACTGGGTACAGCAAAATCCTTCCCCCGACTGCCTCCAAGGGTGGACAGTCGGGCAACACCTCAGGGATGCTGAAAGGGCTTCTCAGGAAGAGACTCCCTGTTACCCTGGTTCGGAGGACCCCCCCCTGCCTCTAGGGCGGCGTCTATTATTGTTACCCCCTCTGCCTCTGGGGGTAAACTGACCACGTTTGTCTGTAGCTCCTTGGGCTTTGGAACCACATCTTCCTCCCTTCTGACCCTTGGGATATGGTCTAGAAGGGGTGGAAAAATGGACTCCAACGGCAGAAAGAGTTTTACCGTCCTGCCCACACCTGGTCAAGGTATCCTTCACCTGAGGTCCGAACAAAGCCGAACCATCAAGGGTATTAGTGAAGGAAAATTACAAAGCCGCATCCAGGCTTGGCGTCTAAGAGCAACTCCTGTGCCTGCTCCATCGGCCGCATAGGATATGAGCCGCATGGAGGAGTTGGATAGGAATTCAGGATTGCTAGCTGTGAGGCAATCTTTCTTGAGCCCCAGCAGCAGAAGGATCCTGGACCACTTCACCCAGTTCCTTGAGAATATCTCTTTGAAGCCTGGTGAAGTGACAAAGGTAGTTCAGATAGCAAAGGTCGCTGAAGAAAACATCCGCTTTCCATACCTGTCCATGGTCCTAGAATCCTTGTTAGGAGGATGGACAGGTACTGAAGGATCCACCAGTTCCTTCTTAGTGGCCGCCACCACCATAGCATCCACAGAGATGCCCTTGGAAAGAAACTGTTTGTCCGTAGGGGCCGTGATAAACTTGGATGGTCTCCTGGGGATAGGTTCCACAGAATCTGCAAGCCACTACCTGCATAAGTGGGTCGAAGGCGGAGACACCCAGGAGGTGGAGGGTCGGGATCCAAAGCCTCCAGGTATACCGACTCATCCTCGGAGGGATCAATGGATGGCCAATTCCCCTCTGTTTGAGGAGCTCAAGGATGTCTGAAAAGGAGACATCCTCAGAGGGGAGAACCCTCCGACTCATCTAAGTCGGTATCAGATGTAGTAGACTCGGGGAGTCTGTGTGTTTCCTCTTACGTCCTCTTCCGAGGGGTTCACCTGCCGGATCAGGAGAAACTTCGGAAGAGGAGGAAATTCCCAATGGGGAAACCTGGGGCGATGGATCCCTGGGCCTGAGAGCAAGAGGCTGGCAAGAGGTGTCTACAGGCACCAAGAGGGAGGAGCTAGAGGGATGGACCGTTGACCTGGCTCAGTAGCCAGGACACTCCTCATCACCTCAAAGGCTCCCCTCCCGGGAGGCCGGAATATCCCGATCCGAGGATACAGGAATTCCGGCTCCACTGAGAGGAAGGCTCGAGGCGATGTCGGTGCCGAGCTTACCAAAGCCAAGCCCGAGAGGGAGAGCGGGTCGGACAAGGGTCCGATGCCACTAGCCCCTCGGAGCCGACAAGGAAACCGGATCACTCCAAGGAAGGCCTCAAGGAGGAGATCGGAGCCGAGGACGACGGAGTCGAAGGATGTATCGGCTCCGGCGCCGAAACAGTCGCTGTCCCGAGAAGCTCCGGCTCCGAACTCTGGTGTGGAGTCGGAGGAGGAAGTTCAAGGGGTGAAACAATAGCCGAAGTCTGTTGAGACGGGCTATGGAGCATTTGGGCCAGTGCCTGCGACTTCAACAGCCTGCTTACCACCCTCTTGCAGCACTTGCAGCAGCTGGAGAGGCCACAAAAGTTCCTCACCAAAAGGATAAAGGGTCTCAAACATCTGTCCTATGCTGCCCGACTGAAAGAACTCCAGCTCTATTCAGTCACTTACCGCTTGCTCAGAGGTGAACTTTGCCTAACATACAAGGCCATGTCAAACCTAGATTTGATGAATATGCTTCACCTCAAAAAATCTAGATCCGTCAGAGCCACAAGGGTGGGAGACTTAAACCGACTCGAACGGCTATTAATAGGGCGTGCTGGAGGGATAGATTCATCACCCAAAGACTCCCTATGCTGTGGAATAAAATCCCGGTATATGTGAGGCAGAGCACCTCGCTGGCCTTGTTCAAGAGAAATCTTGACCAATGGATGGGAGATCGCAGATATACCCCAGGGATTACCTCAGTGTCACTGCTCGACAGAGGCACAGAAAAATAATGGGTATAGTTCCCCATACTAAAGGGGTGGCGTAAGCCACAAAACTATGGGCTAGGCTTGTAAATGCCCTCGGGCAGATAGCCTAGTATGAACCTATGAACCTATGAACCTATGAACCTCTCTAAATCGTGGTCAGACAGCCTGGAAGATCTCGAAGATTGGCTCTGATGGCTCCGCTCCGACAAAAGAGGAGACCCCGGAGCCGAGTGGATACTCTGCAACGAAGGGGACCGAGATCTCTTTCGGGACGAAGTCATCGGAGCCGAAGTCCCCTGAATTCCAGATGGAGTCGAAGGTTTCTCTGCTCCGATGCTGGATAAGGTGTCGACTCCAGCCGGAGCCGACAAGGCCACAGTAGACTGGGTGTCGGAACCAATCGGTGCCGAACCCACTACTTTGGAAGCAGATAGATCGGTTCCAGCCGGAGCCGATCTCGGCTCCGACGGAGCCGGAACCACCGGAGGAGGCTTGGATACTGTAGCCTGAACCTTCGGTGGCTTAGAAGGTTTACCAGACCCTGTTTTAGAGGGAGAACCTTCTGGCTTAAGTAAGCCACGGAGGATTAACTTATTCCTCCGTTCCTGCAGGACTCTCTGGCTAAAAGAGTGACACAAAGCACAGTAGTCCTGCAGGTGCAACAGTAAACACAAGAAGTGTGACCGTCTGTCAGAGACATTTTCTGACAGCACGAGTCACACTTCTTGAAGCCTGAGACCTTGCCTTCCTTTGACATATTCCTAAGGAGGAAGTCACACACAAACCCCAACACACACACACACAATTAATCCCCTAACACACAAACACACAGGTAGGGATTAACCAATGGGGTCTAGGCCTAACTAAACTTTTATACAATTACCAAAGGAAAAGTTTTGAATTATAAGGGAATAGGGTGGGCTGTAACACACTACAGACTATAAAAGTGGAAACAAGGGGGAAATAAAACCCTAACTAAGCTTTTTTCTCTTTGACAGAAAATTACTTACCTCAGCTGGCAAAGGAGACCTCTTTCGCTAAGCGGCAAACGAGATCCGAGGTAGTTCCGCCTTGCATCATGGGATATAGGGTTGCCTCGAGCTGGTAAAAGGAGTTCTCAAGCTAAAGCAAGTGGGCCGAGGATCGGCTCCGAACCCATCCAGCAAGAATGAAGGCGAGATTGACAACTTAACAAACTGGTGGTTTTGTACTCTTCGTGACAGGTAGTTTGTCAGAAAACACATTTAACATGTGCGAGTAAGGACACAGGATGTCTTTCATGAGAACTGGGCTTCTTCCTTTGTGCTCGTCTCAAGATGCTCTTCTATTAGTTTTCACACAGCCTTTTCTTCTAGTTTGTGGTATTCTATAATATTTGTACATACTCTTTACCCTCTGAACTAGTGTTAGCTGGATATGGAACCGGATTAGTACAGCCAGGTAGTTTTGAAAACAGTGTCCTATTCCCCAACAGAAACTTCCCTTCTACTTGTTTCTGTGCTACTGTTATCACTCCATTTAACCTATCCTGAAAGTTAAGTATAACCCTTCCAAAAAGGACAGCTTTTCTTTCACACATTTCTGGCAATGTCTTCAGGTGCACAAAATAGCTTGTTTCATTTTAGCACTACTGATAACTCTCCAAATTCTTCCTGTCAATTCTTCCTGTCAAACAAATTATGTGCACCCTCTGCTTTTATTCTCTGATTACTTGCCTGTATGCGGAATGTCTCCACTATCCTTATCTTCCTCTAACATTCTGTCCCTATAGGCAACGACCTTACCCATAACGTCAGTCTACAGTTGTCAGCAATTTTCCTGCACTACCAACTTGATACTTTAGCTCAGAAAGGACAGCCTGCCTTTCACCTTAAAGCTGCTTTTCAATACATTCACCTTGGTTATCTTGGTTCTTAGCTGCATCTTTTAAAAGCATACGATTCTTGTAGCTTATCACCAGTTTTACCCTTTAGACAGGTAACATGTTTTCTATCCTTGACACTTTCTTGTTAGACCTCACAGTTGCTATTCTGTAAAGCTAATATATATCCACACTGTTTATAAGCTTTTATGCCCTCTAGGTTCTTGTTCCGTCACAGGTACACTGCAAATGTCCATGTTTCAAGCACCACCTTTCTTATCACTTACTTCAGTTTAAATTCATTTTGGATTCCTCAGTCTTCTGAGTCTTCCCTTAGTCATTCTCTTCCAGACTAACTTCACTTTACACCACACTTCCCTGTCATACCATCCATCTTTTCTATCCTTTGGCTAAAACATCTAGATTTATGTAGGACCCTATGGTGAGCTTTTGCTGCAGGGATGCTCACTCTGCACAACATATTCCTCAACACACTGCCTTTTCAAAGCCCAACCAGCCCACCTGACGTCAACAAACTCTGGAATTTCCTCAAGGCCAGCTAGGACACTGACTCTTCTCCCATCAACGCAGGCGCTGGGATTTTATTTCCAAGTTCTTCTTCTAGACAAGGCAATACAGTTGCCTTATTTAATTTTTCCCTATGAATGCTACTGATGTAACCCAAGTGTCCCATTGATTAGAACTCTTGTATTGCATCCCCTCTTCTCTTTTCTGGTCCATAGCACCCTTTCCCTTAAAACTCCCAATAGGTTATCATTAGGGGTCTGTTTAAGGTTATAACATTTCTCCCTGTAAATACTACCAGTTTCATTTTTTGTCTACTTTGTAGCCTTTTTTTCCTAACTTTACTTAAGTACTGCCCTCTCAAGACTCCTTCCTTCACTACACTGCAGCATCACTTTTACGTTTTTTTTCTTGGTCTATACTTTCCTTTTCCTCAGTGTCCACTTTCAATTGCACTTTCTTATTTATATAAAGAGAAATCTAGTCTCAGAACTCTTCCTCTCTGTCTTTGTGGCAACAGTGCTTGCTAGGTTTGGGGTATACTTTTGTATAGTTTCTCAGGGTTTCTCTTCAATCATTTCCTAGTTTCCATAATGTAAAACCAAAGGAATGTTGGGACATGGAAACAAAAATCAAATCCCATCATCCCATCGAGCTGAGAGACTTGAACCTCAGCACTGAAATAAATAGGACATGCTGGAGGACAGATTGGAGAGGTTCTCTCCCTCCTTCATCTTCACCAAATCCCAGTCAGTCCAGGGCAGAGGTCATTGACTCTGCTCTCTTGGAATCTTGATAGATGGATGGGATGGGTGAGGTTTTACCCCGGTATCCTTCTGTGTGTCACTGTTAGACAGAGGCACATACTAACTCCTCAAAAGCATAATAAAAAAATATTAAAATGGGTGGCAAACAAACACATTCTGGCTAGGCTTATAAATGCCCTAGGGCAGATAGCCTAGTATGAACCTATGAACCTATATCTCTTACATCATCGGGTTCACAGACAAGTGGAAGGCAATCAGTTTGCAGACCACTACAAGCCTATCCAATAACAAATATTCAAAAGTTCCCTCAAGTCTCTAGGGCAAAACAAAACAGATCAGGAGAATTATGAGGTAACCTTCCAGTTATCTAGGTTTACTTTGAAAGAGACAAGGATGCTACTCTACCAACCCTCATAGTATAGAAGCACATTACATAAGTGAAATAGTCAATATGGTACAATGACACATGTCCCAACAAAGAACCCCAACTTCTGTCGTGAATGGAATGTGTAATGGGACTGAGATAACCCATATGCATTTCTGTTCATGTTGCCCAGCTAATGTTTAACAGAAAACTTAAAGGGCTACAGTGATAAGGCCCATCAGTATAATTTGGTGATGACCATTTTCTGTATAACCATCACAGGAGTACTGTCAGCTGACAGAGTGAAGCTGCATCCCAACAGGCATTCTCACTCCATGGCAGATTACATATATTTGGCCTTACTCAAGTTTCTGCTTAAGTAACAGATTGGGTGTTCTTTGTAGTCTTCCTCCAGAGGTAACATAACACCTAATCTAGCCTCATATGCCATGATGGTTTATTAAAGTCAGGAGCAAATAAATAAAAATGGTTCTAAATGCAACATTGTTTTCAACTGGTTAATAATTTTGCCTTATGTTCGATCTCATCTGGATAGGAATCATTCATTTTGCAAGCACAGCTCTTAACTTATTTAAGACTCAGGGCAATGGCACAATATAAGCGTGATTTTTTTTTAACAATAGTCTAATAGAACACGCGTTTCATCAGCATGCATTTTGTAAACAATTAGAAGTGTGAAACTAATGTTTGGCATTACTGATGAACTATAATCCTCTACGATTTACCAGAAAATCAAAAAGTTATATAGGGAGAAAATATGCAACTAAAATCAGATGAGTTACGAGGTATGCTTGTAAGGTCCGTCAGGGGACTGCCTACTGTAACAAAGTTGAACATTAAATTTCTATGTTAACCTCCTAGGCCTAAAATGTTTACACTTGATGTTTGGAACCAGGTGTAGGCCAGTTCTTGACAACCTCTAGTTTGCCTTTTCAACCCTTTCCTAATCAAATGCTTGGTGTTTGCCACACAAAGTTTATGTTTGAAAACATTTTCATAAAGTCCTATCCATCTTAAAGTGTTAGACACCGCTTGTATTTTTGGCCAAATGTGATTCCCAATATTTTGAATAATATACAATATCAATAAGGTACATAGTCTAGTACTTAATATCAAGTTTCCAAACTTAAATCAATGAGCCTTTGAAAAGCAGTAGCATCCCAGTGAATTCCAAAGGGCAAAAATGCCTAATGGAAAAGACCTTCATAGGTTCATAGGTAGGTACTAGGCTATTGGCCCTAGGGCCTATATAAGCCTAGCCAAACGGTACCCTGCTTTTGCCACCCAGGAAAATTATTTTCCTGTGCCTCTGTCAAGCAGAGCTACAGAAGTGATCGCCGGGGTGAATTTCCTATCGCCCATCCAATCATCAAGATTTTTCTTGAAGAGTGCTAATGAGGAGCTTTGTTTGATATAGATAGGTAGTTTGTTCCAGACTATGGGAAGTCTCTGGGACAGGAATATATCCCTCCAGCATGTTTTGTTTATTGTGGTGACAAGGTTTAGGTCCCCAGAGCGTGTGGCTCGGAGGGATTGGGATTTCTTTAAGTGGAGCATGTCCAACAGCTCTGGGTTTGACATAGCTTTGTATGTTAGGCAGAGATCGCCTCTGAGTAGGCGATATGCGACAGAGTAAAGCTGGAGTTTTTTGAGACTGTCTGCGTAGGGCATCTGTTTGAGGCCGATAATCCTCTTTGTGAGGTATTTCTGTGGCCTTTCCAGTTGTTGTAGATTAACTGTGGGGTACATACCAAAAGGGGTGTTGCACTCTATATAATGGGTCTAATGAGTGATGATTAGAGTGGAACAATGACCTCTTTTTTGCTGGATGAGAAACCTTTTGTGATGAGGTGTGCCACGTAGAAAGATTTCTTGACTACTGTGACGATGTGATTATCAAAGGAGAGACTACTTGTCCACCTCTGTCCCAAGGTCTCTTATCACACTTTCGGTGTTAAGTAGACTACCGCCTATGTGGTAGTTCATGAGTACAGAGATTTTACCAAAAGAGATGACAAATCACTTTTGGCACTGAGCTTGAGGCCATGGCTTTGACACCAGGCATCTGGCTCAGTGAGGCCCTTTTGTAGGATGTCCACATCGTTAGGAGTTTTGATTATGGCTTCTAGTTTGCAGTCATCTGCGAACTTTGTTAGCCAAAGACCTTCTGTGTTAGCCTGTACTTCAGAGAAGTAGATACCAAACAGGAGAGGACCTAGAACTGAACACTGTGGTACTCCACTTGTCACTGGTCTGAATTTAGCTTTAGAGTCTGCTACTTTCAAAGTGTGGGTTCTGTCAGTGAGCCAGTTGGCAACCCATCTTGTGATATAGGGATTTATACCTAGTTTAGTGAGTTTATCTATAATTCCAAAGTGAGGGATGGTGTCAAAAGCCTTGTCGAGATCTAGATAGGCTGTGTGAACCATCTTACCCTCATCTACGACTTTGGTGACAGCTTCAAAGAAGTCTATCAGGTTTAGGAGACATGATCTGCCTTTTACAAACCCAAACTGGGTAGGGTCCAGAGTTTGGAGATTACCAATGTCATCATTCAAATCATTCATTCAAAAGTGAAGAATGCTATCTTAAGGAAAAAAGCTGCTAATACCCGTTGGTCAAATCCATGGTGATCAAAAACGTAGCCTTATCTAGGCTCTCTATGAATTAATCACTCTGGGCACTGAATAAGTTTCAAATTTGGATATTTCATTCAGTTAACAGAAATCATTACAAAATCGTATGGCGCTATGCAGCTCTGGGGCCAACACAGGCAAACTGTTCCATTCACTTTAAAACTTGTCATTACCTCCTTAATTACGCAGTTTCATTACATCACTTGCTGCTTTTTCCAGGGATTCTGCTATCCTAAATGGTTTTAGGTTTTTTTTATCTTCTCTCCTGGCACATTTTCTGTATGATGCTGTATTTTGTTCTGCTAGGTATCACAGGAAAAAAATATTTTCAGTAACAATTTGTGGCCTATGCCTAAAGGTGCTGCTTGCCTTAATACAACAAGGTACAGTTTGAGTCTCACAGGGGATAATTGGCTAGGCTTAAAATGGTTCTCAAGGGCAGTTAGCATAGTACTAACCTATCAACCATTTCTATCAACCTATCAATTCTTTCACTTGTAATTTCTGGGCTTTAGTTTTCCCTACCTGAAATGCACAGAAATCCCCGGTACCAAACTATTAGCCTGTGTTGCAACTTGTAGGCTGACCAGAGATGCTTCATCTTCCCTCTGTGGTTTTAAATATAGTAATGCAATATGTCTGTTTTGGTATACTCTTTCCAGTTTGGCTTATTTTGTAGCTTACTTCATTCATTTTCTTTACCAGCTTAAAAGTGCCCTTAAAATTTTGCTAGGAATTTACTTTCAGCACGAGTGAAGAATGCCAGTTAAGAGTCAACACTTTGTTCCCAGTTTTAAATCTGGCATTCTTGTAGGGTCAAAGGTTCATAATAAGCTTACATTAAAAGGAGACCATCAACAAGTTCAGCCACATCATCCAGTTCTGCTGGGTAACTGGCAGTGTTCTCTCATTAAGTAGACCTTCTCCACATTGTCCTGGTGACTGTTTTCAAAGGTTGCTAGGGAAGTAATGGCAGCCTATTCCAGGAAGAGGGATATAATGGATTAGGTATCTGTCAAGCTATCTGGTACAGTTGATGTGATGGTGTACATTTAAGTCTCTGCAATGGGTATTTTATTTACTACATGTTTTATTTAGGTGAATGAATTCAAGGACTACTTGTTCATTCATTGCAAGGAAAGCTAAGCAAATATCACCTCTTAAGAGTCTGTATGACATTAAGTAGAATGACAGGGCTTTTACTCTATCAGACTAAGGGTGCTAAGACTAGAACTCTTTTTGGAGGGGAAACATGGAGGTTTCTCAATCTGGTTTATATATTGGGAATGTGCGTTATATTTAATGATGGGCCTAATAAAGGATGAATAAAAAGAGTTATGTACTTACCATAACTTGGCATCTGTTTTATCCTATGTCATCATTCATCACGATAGGGTCATCGGATCAGAGATGGCAACCTTCAACCGACAGATCTAAGGCTCTAGCTCCTCCCTCTCCCATGATGCCCTGCTGCCCTCGAACCCCCAGATTGAGTTTGCCCATATAATCCTAAAGGCTACTCCTGCAAGGCACAAAGCAACCACTTCAACTTCCTTCAAGATCAAACAAGGCAGGGGGATGGCGGGTGGGAGGGAATGTGATGAATGATGACATAGGATAACACAGATGCCAAGTTATGGTAAGCACATAATTCTTTATCTGATGTTATCCATGTCATCATTTATCACGACATGGTTAGAGTCCCCAGCTACCAATTACCCTGGGAGGCCTCAAGGAAAGACATGCCAGACCACAGTGGAGCCAAAGGAAGCCCTGTTCCTGGAAATCAGATCCAGTTTGTAGTGAGATATAAAGGTGCGAGGATTAGACCAAGTGGCAGCAGCACAAATGTCATCAATCAAAAGCCTTGCTAAGAAGGCCGAAGAAATCACCACAGATCTAGTAGAATGAGCCTTGACATTTCCTGCAGCCTCAAGGTGGTCAAAGTTGTAGACCGTGAATATGCAGCCAGATATCCATTTAGAAATAGTGACCTTAGAAACTGGAAGGCCAAGTCTGTTAGGGGAAGAAGCCACAAAAAGCTGTTCTGACTTATGAAAAACTTTTGTCCTATGCAAGTAGAACTGCAACTGTTGGTGAACGTCCAAAGTATGCAAGATATACTCTCCCGTTGTAATAGTTGGGAAAGAATACTGGAAGCTGAATACCTTGACTCAAAGATGACTCAGAAGCAATCTTGGGCAAAAAGGAGGGGTTTGTTCTAAAAGCGAGACTGTCTTTATAAAAAATCATGCAAGGAGGAGTAATGGTGAGAGTTTGCAGTTCTGAAACCCTCTTGGCTGATGTAATAGTGACCAGAAAAGTCATCTGACATGACAGAAACTTGAGATCGCAGAAGCCAGCAGGTTGAAGGGGCTCCTAGTCAGAGACTGCAGAACCAAAGGGAGGTCCCAAGGAGGCAAAGGGTCCTTAAACAGAGGCCAAAGCAGAAAAAACCCTTTCATAAAAGCTTTACAAAGTCTAGAGGAAAAGGTAGGCTTGGAGCTCTCAAGAACGTTGGAAATCACGGCCAACTGAAGCTTAATAGTGGAAAAACTCACTCCCGCATGAAAAAGGGAGGTCAAGATCAAGAGTATATCTGAAATTGAAGCAGAAAAGGGATCCAGATTCCTGTTCCTAGCCCAGATGGGAGAATCTTTTCCACTTACTACTGTAAACATTCCCAGTGGAGGGTTTCTGAGAGGTCAAAATGATGCATTTAATGGTAGACGCTAGATTGGACTGTTTCATGATTATTGTAACTGAAGAAACAATGCAGTTAAATGAATGGCCTGAAAATTCAGAAGAGGAAGTCTGGACGGATGGGGGATCAGAGCCTGATGGGGATCCAGCACCAAAGGCAGGTACTTCAGATGAGACCTGATGAAGGCTAACCACAGCTGAGGCCAGAAAGGGGCAATGAGAATAAAGGATGTCCTCAGGCAATGAACTGTCTGCAAAACCTTGAGTATCAGGGGGACAGGAGGATAAGCGTAAAGAAGACCCAGAGGCCAATCGTAAACTAGAGCATCCCTTGGTGACTCCCCCCTGAGGGGATAAGGGCGAAATACCTGCTGCATCTGTGGTTATCCAGTGATGTCTGTCTGAATTGCAATCATCCCTAGAGGGAGGCAGTCCTGAAAAGCTTACGATAGAAGAACTGCCCTCATCTCTAGGACATTTATATGCATTTTGGTCTCTACTGGGACAACATGCCTTGGACAGACTTCCCTAAAAAATGCTCCCCTGACCCCAATAGGGAGGCATCTGTGGTCACTGTGGCCATGGGAGGAGGGAGAGGGCCTACCTAGCAAGAGATCCGGAGACTGAAGCCACCACTGGAAGTGACTTCTGCACACTGGTGTCAGTTTTTATGGTCATACAGGATAAAGCACAGTCAACCACTGGATAGCTAAGGTCCATTGAAATTGAAACACTCTCATGTGATATCTGGCCAGGGGAACGAGGTGAATGGCTGAGGCCACTGACCCGAGAGCCTGAATGACCAGGAGCACCGAGGGGTGTGACATTTAAAATCTGTGTGACCTGATCTTGTATCAAATGGATCCTGCACAAGGGAAGGGCTGCAATCTCTGACGCAGAGTCTCAGTGAACTCCCTATAAATTCCAACTGTTGAGTGGGAGTCAGATTATATTTTGCAAGGTTGACAGTTATCCCTAATTGACAGAAAAGGGAGAGCAGATAATGAACTGCTTGAAACAGTCGATGCCTCAATGGAGCCATGAGGAGTCAATTGTCGAGGTACGGGAAGACATGGAACTCCTGCAATCACAGGTGAGTCGCTACCACTGCCATACATTTGGCTGTGGTGAGACCGAAGGGTAGGGAGATGAACTGGTAATGATTTGCTCCTAGCCAGAAGTGAAGATGTCTCCTGGAATGCCTGTCTATTTTGATGTGATAGTAGGTGTCTTGGAGGTCTGCACAGCACATCCAATCATCCTTGCATTAAAGTGGCAGAATGGACTGAGCAGTGACCATCTGGAACCTTGATTTCTTCACTGAAAGATTGAGCTTGCTGAGATCCAGAATAGGACGTAGGTCCCTAATCTTTTTTGGCACTAAATAGAAGTGAGAGTAAGTGCCAGATCCTCTTTGTCCTGATAGGACCTCTTGTATTGCTCATTTTTGAAGAAGTTGTTGAACCTCTTTGATGGCCAACTCCTTTTGAGTGGGTGGCATGTCTGGGAGGTAATAATTTTCTGGTGGAGGTTCCAAAAAGGGAATGAGATAGTCCCTGGAAATTATATTTAACACCCACTGATCAGAAGTGATTGTTGTCCAGGCTTGTGGGTGTTGGGAAATGTGACCCCCGATTGTCTCCAGGGCAAAGCAGTTGGGCAATGATTCAGGAGCCCTGACAGGGCTGCTCAGAGAAAAGTTCTCTGGAGCCCTGATTTTGCATACCCCCTCTGCCTTGAGATCAGCGTCATCCATTGAAACCTCCCCCCGCCTCTGGAAGACGATTCGTCAGGAGCATCCTGAAAGGGAGACTGTGCCTTATGGAACCACATGTTCCTGGTTCCCCATTGGGTCTTAGAGAAGGACCTCTTGGGGGGTAGAAAGCTTGATCCCAGCCCACTGTGGGTCAAAGTGTAGTTCAAAAAAGGTCCAAAGAGAGTAGAACCATTGAAGGGGGCAGTGGTAAAGGATGCCTTAAAGGATTCCATAAATCTGCATAAGCGTAGCCAGACATGACACCTCAAAACAATGCCTGTGTCAGCAGCTGGAAAAGTAGCTTCTGCAGTGTTGGAAATTAACCTCATTGAAGAACTGGCAAGGGAGGACAGAGTGGCTAGCTTGGGAGACACCAGCTTGAGGTTCTCTGCCGGCAACAACTTTGCAAGGGAGGTGGAAAGCTTTTGGACCAAATCCCTTTGGAGGCAGATAAAATATGTCAAGTAATTTGTCACTCTCATCCCAAAGGTAGCTGAGGTATACACCCACTTCCCAAAATGGTCTATCATCCAGGAAGAGCTCAATGGAGACATCATTGGGCAGAGATCTGCAGGATCCATCTCCTTTCTCGAGGTTCATATCCTCATTGAGGGACTCCGCCGGGGATTCCAAGTGCCTCCTCTTGCCCTTTAACAATCAACCTCCTCCACTGGGGGCTCCGAGGTGGAATTGGAAGAGACTGGGACTCTCAAAGGAGAGGAAACTCCTTGAAGGCTCCATCAGGAGGGGCTGACCTGGGACAGGATGGGTGGCCTCACCAGCTGAGGTAGAGAGAAGTAGGGAGGGACCAGGAGGTGTGTCAGAGGAAACTCCAGATCTGGAAAAGGTGCTCTACCACCCAGAAAGCTGAGGGACTGGAGGCAGGCCAGTCCCCCCACATCCAAGGGAGAAGTCCCCTGGATAGGAGGAACTCATCTGGAAGCAGCCCCTCAACCCCTGGATGATACCGGAGCAGAGCTATTGAAAACTGAAGTACCGAGAGGAAGGGACCAGTCCAAAAAAGATGGTACCAGATCCCCACACACCCCAGCAGAGCCAGCATCAACCTCTCTGGCATGAGGCTCACACCACTCTGAGGGTAGGGGAACAGAATAAGCCAGGGACCCTAGCAGGTTCAAGAAAGGGAGGGATACTCGGCCTCGCCGGAATTTGGACACGGACTTCCTGGTCCCTAGAATCCAAACCCACTGTGGTTGGATGAGGAGAATGATAAGCTGGGGGGGGGGGGGTCCAATGGCCAGATGGGCAGAAGAAGCCAGGAGTCCCAACTCTATCTGGGCCTTGAGAAAACTCCTCATCATCCTGTCCATGTCTGAGGGCAAATGACTCCTAGAAGACCTCAAGGAGGAAGAGGAGTTGGTACACTTGGAGGGAGACCTCCCTGACCTACTGCCAGGCTCCAGAGAGCAGATCCAATGTCTCGGAGGTGACAGAGACCTTTGTTTTGAGGTGGAAGGAATGGCAGGTTCCTCCAAAATTATAATTGGATCCAAGGGCCCTGTAGGATCTGAAGGCTTAACTAACTCAGCAGATGGATCCGACGAACTGGTCTGATCAGAGGCAGGCCTGACCTTGGTCACATCTGGGGTCTTCTGATCCAGAGAGGACCTGGATCCGACAGACTGCTCTATGCCTCTTGGCTACAAGGGTTTCGGATCTGAGGTGGACCAGGCTGGGATCGGATCTGGAGACTTAGGATCAGACAGACTCGGTTTCTCTGTGGGAACTGGTTGGAGAGAAGGGGGTCTTTCTCTTTGGATCAGAAGAGGAAGCCTTCAAGGGGGAAACAAAGGGGTGCCCCTTGGACCAAGCCCTTCAAAAGAAGTTTGTTGCGGTGCTCCACTAAAGCTCTGGGGCTAAAAGCGTCACAAAGGTTGCATTCAACCTCCAGGTTTGGGGCACCCAAGCAACACACACACTCCTTGTGCATATCGGAAAAAGGCATTTTCCAACTGCACTAGGAGCACTTTTTAAAACCAGCAGCCCTATCAGACATCCTAACCTTCACTGAGACTACAAACTACCAACACTAAAAATAGCACTACAGAAACAATTACAGCCCTAACGGCTAACGGAAAAAAAGGAAGCCAAAAGCCCGTGCGCGCACACATACACACACATACGCACACACACGCAGCTTAAGCTAAGAGAGGGGAGGGAGTAACACTGTAGCAATGGTAACTCGCTAAACTACCCAAGAAAAACTCAGATATAAGAAAAGTAGAAAAAAATGACTTAACCAGCCAGAGCCAGAGGACACACATCTACACAGGAGGCACGGCAAATGAGATCAGAGGGTTAGAGGGTAGCAGGGCATCATGGGAGAGGAAGAAGCTAGAGCCTTGGATCAGTCTGCTGAAGGTTGCCGGCTGGGATCCCATGTCGGATCCTAGAACATGTTATGATGACATGAACAACATGAGATAGTGGGGTTATAACTTTTTTGACCCTCAAGGAAGGATAAACTGTGCAAAGTGGAAGGATTTTCTAAACATTATAGAACCTCTGTTGCATTTCTTGTGCCTTTTGCACATGATCATTAACAACTGGCATAACAATTTTCAACCTGTTTTACAAGCTTGTGAAGTGTACCAACACAACTTTAATTGGGCTTTACTTTTCCTCCCATGTCTCTTTTACTATGTCCAGTAAGCCTCAGTGATATCTCCAAAAATAGTAACTGAAATGTGGTAAAACTTGTTAAATCTTGTAGAACCTCTCTAACAGGAAACAATACATAGGGAATTAACCAGTCCCAGTTCTTACCACCCTGCACTATATCCTCCTTGATAACACACCTTCAGAGTTTCGTTAAACCACTCCAACATTCTCTATATTGAAGTCTATGATTGTTTAATTTTAAAACACAGGTAAAGCTGTTGCATTACCCTAGACATTAATTGGATTCCCTGCTCCATGAGTATTTCTTTGGGTATCCCAATCACGGAGAAAGGTAGCTCTAGTTTGTGACTTTGTATTGGGTTTTGCATTTGTACTGCTTCAGAAAACTCAGAAGCATAGTCAGTTATTACTAGAATGCATTATCAGTCATTGTTAAACTTTACTAAAGTACCTACAAGTTCCATGGCTATCTACATGAATGAGACCTCAGTAGCCAGTGTAGGTATCTGCAGACTTATGAACCTAGGATATGGTGCAGTATTTTGATGTTCAGAGCACGATATAAAGTTTTCAATGAGTTTGATTATACCAAGACAATAAAACCTAACTAAAATTATAGCCTTAATTTTGCCATCCCTAAATGTCATCCTAAAATATGTCAATGTGCCAATTTAATCGCAAACTTTTTAAAAGTCAAATCAACAGTTGATTTAATATTTCATCATTACATTGGCTCAATGTATAAGGTAAGTCATTATTTAACTCAAAATAAGGGCATGGAATGGAGCCAACTTACACATTTGCTTTTTCTTCTCAGGCTACATTTTATCTAGTCCTTCTTAATTTCCTCTTGAGCTTTCCAGGAACATTCATTGTTTATCCATAAATCAAGATTAACAAAATGTATCTAAATGGGTATTACCAACAATGAGAAGAAACACAATAATTAAAATGGCAAACACAACCAAAGTAGCAGAATAAAACAGTAGCTTTTAATGAGTAAAAAAACATAAGCCTTTTCACACCGCACAAGCGCTTCATCAGATCAAATGACAGCATGAACAAATCAGGCTTTTATTATACATTTAATGACGCAAAGCACTTTATTTTAAAACTGGTTTTAAAGAAACAGTCTCATTTAATCCTGCCCCCTTATGTGCTTTTATTTTAAGTATCCACTGAAGTTCATTACATTCAGTCTTATTGGACACATCACCGCCCCTTAAAATAACAGAGAACAAGTGTATAACTAAAAATTCAAAATTACAGCATTCCACATCTTATTCTTTTTTATATCGTACGGGTGTTCTAAAACATGTTGCCTTAAAGAATGGTTGGTTTTCTTAATATAAAAACAGAAGCAATGGATACATCGAGCCATATAAACATGATTAGTACTGGTACAATCAGTAACTAAAACTGCTGCACAAACCCACAACCCAGTGTAGAGAAACAGAGGAAGAACAGCACCACAGTTCACTTCAATAGGCTCAAAGGTTGTGTAAAATCAATGTAGAATCCATAGTAGTAATAAAAACTTAAACCGTAGCGCTTTGATCCAAAAAATTGTGGGACTTCATCAGAGTAATGATTCAAACAAAGCTGCCATATTTAAATTCAAAAGCATGGGAAAAGATACAAGGTAACCAACTGTCAAGTCAGCTTAAAGGCACACTAACAATAAAACAAGTTACATGTTCAAACTTATCATGTCCCCCATCACAAAGAAAAAAGAAGAAAAATGTGTTTGGAGGAAGCTCATACTACACAGAGCAAAACACAGAGAGGTTACTAACTGAAGGCTTTAAGTTTAAAGGAAGCAAGCAAATGAAATAATTTGTGTTTTACTCTATATGGTATGAGCTCCCCCCCCAACACTTTTCTTTTTTTTTCTTTGTGATGGGGTACATGACCTAGGAAAATTACCACTATTGTTCTGCGAGTTCATTTAAGACAACTATGTTAAAATCATGCAACTAAAGTCATGTGGGTGGAATTTTATTCCAAGGCTTTTAAATTTCAATGATTTTTTAAAATCATACAGTTAACTTCAATAGGCTCAAAGGTAGTGTAAAATCAATGCAGAATCCAAGGTAGCAATAAAAACTTTGTTTTAAACATTAGTAAGGCATTACCATCAACCTGAAGTGTCCAATTAAAACGATCAGTACCATTGTGATAAACTATTGGGATTATAATAAAGTTCTAAATCTCCACCTTCAGACATGCCCCCATCAAAATAACACATCACAAGAACAACAAAATGTATCCAAACGGGTATTGTCGACAACACTGAGAAGGAACAGAATAATTAAATGGCAAACATTAAAAGTTACTGCTTTTATTCTGCTACTTTGGCTGTGTTTGTTGTTTTAATTATGCCAAACAGTTTATCACAAGAGAATGGTACTGATCACTTTAATTGGACACCGGGTTGAAGGTAATCCCTTACTAATGTTTTTGCTGAAAGGAATTTTGCCCATAGAAACAGATTCAGCTTCTGCAAATCCTGAAGGTTTTCATACCTCCTTCAAACAGTTACAGAATGCTCTCTTTAAATATAAAAGACTTCAGTGCCTATTGTACCCTAATATTTTCCAGTGCGTTTAGGAATGTGGAGTAGGAGTCTTGGGACATGTTGGGGGATCTATACCAGGCTAAAACTTGGATTGCAGTTTTACCCAGCGATAGTTGTACCCGAAGTATCTCGGACGTGTTACGTTGAGCTACTAGTCTGGAGGTGTGCATATCCTTTATGAATATGGAGACACCACCACCTTTAGTGCTTTGGTCCAGGTTTAGGAGCCGAAAAGTGTGGTATGAGTTGTAGCCTGGTAGTGCTGGGGGTGCTCTCCAGAGCCTTGAACCAGGATTCGGTCACTGCACAGATGTCGATGTTCTCCATTTTAAGGAATACTTCAAGTGAGTGCATTGTGATATTTAGACTTCTAGCGTTGAGTAGCATAGTCCTCAGATTTCATTTGCTTGTAGCTGTTATGGTGGTAATTTTGTCTTCAGGACATTGCCTAAAAAAAGGCACTATAGGGGTGGCAAGAGCCTTGGCCAGTATCCAGAATCCCTGGGGTGACAGGTGCAGGCCATCTCTGGTGAAGCATCGAGGTCTGTTGATCATGTCATCCCAGGCAGACAGATACTGGATCCCCTTAGAATGACACCAGAAACTTAGCCAGTTGTTGAAGTCAATCATTTTCTGCCAGGGCTACAAGATCCGAGAGCTCCTCTATGTCTCTTTTCATGTAGTCCAGGGAGGTACGTCTCAGGTCATTAACACCAACATGGACAATGAGAAAGTCATATTTGTATCTGTTGTGGAGTGACCTAAGTGCGTGTGTTATGTGTTGGATCCTGGCACAAGACAGGCAGCTGACAGTAACTTTCTCCTTATTCAACCTGATGAGTGGGACATCAGTGTGCCTTACTATTGAGTCACCTATGACTAGTGTATTGGGTAAGTTGTTTTGCCTTATGGGCTTTGGTTGAGTGGCACTGTTTATGTGAGCTGTGTGCCTCATGGTTTGTGCTGGGATGTGGTTGTGTTTCTGCCTCAGAGGTTTGGGCAGATTTTTACTGACAGCCTCTGCAAAAGTAGGTGCGTGTTTTGTGTTACTATGTGAGGGCTGTGGTGGTGTATGTTCTGGAGGGCTATGTGTTGAATGTGGTGTGGTGCAGGTCTTAACCTTCTCCTCTTGACTGGCTAATCCAGTCTTGGCTGGAGAGTGCTTGGCTTCCAATTTGGCTATATATGTGCATCTCTCACAAGTCATAGTGTTGGGAGGTAAGAGGAGAGGGTTGTCTGTGTACATGAGGCAGTTGCCTTAGGATCCCCAAGTTCACCAGATTGACAAGAGAAAGCACAGGGAAATGACCTTTAGACATATCTGGATATGAGCTCAATATATTAAGTACTGAAGCCTTTTACAGGAAAAAATGTCACTCAAAGTGTCTGAGTCTGTACAGAGCACTGCCAAACACTTGAGGGGAAACTAATACGTAGACCCTGAAAATTTAAAGATGACGTATTTAAGCAGATATTCTGAAGTAAGGAAGAAATAAAGCAGTACTTACTGAAAATAAAGAATTAGCTTGTCAAGAATGATAAAGAGGGGAGTTGCATGAATGGCTACTGCCTGGCTGCTACTACTACTGCTGGTCCCAGCTCAGCTTCACTCTGTTCGGATACAATACTCCTTTGCTTCTTCTCTAACCAGAAGCAAAATGTTAGCTTAGCACCAATCCCAAGAAGAGAAGCAGGCCACAGCCTGTTTGGTGATCCACAGTTGTGTCCCAGATGATGCAAGGGTCTGCAGGCTTGTAGCCTTTTTCTAGTAGATGCCTCGAATAGCAACAAGACCGATCAGGTTCGTTAAGCACAGAAACTCTCTTTCCAACCAGAAAAGGTCAGGAATCAATGCACTCTGCTCCTACTCTCACTAGGATTAGAATATAAGCACAGATTCCAAGCTGTCACCTATAAAGCAGTTATTAAGCTTTCTGGTGATCATCAGACTCTGGGAAATAATGTAACTGCACCCCTTCTCTCACCAGGAGAAAACAGAAGCACTAATCCCAAGATGACTACTGAGAGGCAAAATGTGGGCTCTCCAGTAACCGGTGGTCTTGCAGTAGATGCTTAAAGGCAAGATGAAAAACATTGCTTATCCTAAACACTGCAATGTGCACTAGAGGAGATAGATGTGAAAGTAAGTAATTTAAGTTTTACATGTCTAAAAAGTTAAGTTTTAGTGGAGAGTCACTATTTTTAAAATGGCAAAATAGATTGAAATGGAATGGTCACTTTTTTATTCTGGTACTATGGAATACAGTAAGATGGCCAATAAATGTAAATAGTTGAAGGGGAGTGATTTCACAAAATGATAATTTTGTGCTTACTCACACCAACCAGTAAAAGTAGAGAGGAAATGAGATATATGGTCAAATTAACATAAGGGGCAGGCAACTAGAAAAACTGTGGTGTTTAAGAACACAACAGTAACTGGGTGGGCGGGTCAGAAAAATTGCTGTCTGACTTACAAGAGACAGAGCTGTGGTGTCTTTTCAAGTTTTAATATGCAGTTAAAAGCAGAATACAAGTAAAACACAGTGTAAAGAAAACAAATCACAGTATACAAAATAGAAAAAGACAATAAAGTAATACAGATTACAACAAATAAAAAGCAAACTAACATTTCCCTCACAGCAAACTGTAGTAGAGTCTGGGTGAGCCTTTCAAGTTCTTATTAAATGATCGAAGACGCATTCTTTCGAATGTGTCTTGATCGAACTTGAAAGCGTGAAAATGAAAAATAGCGAAACAGCATATAAGCAAATTCTTACCCTGGGAAAGAAATTGCTTGGCCACTTCCATTACTTTGACATTTTCGTGACTGCAGCGTGATCTCAAAGTTGGTATATTTAAGTAGGTTCGCCCCCCATTTTATGGAATGCTTTAAAATTTTTTTTTTTTTGTGGACAGCGATTTTTTTCCCTTGGAAATAAACTGCTGTTCTAAGCATTCAAGATTGTAAGCTTTCGCTTACATGGGTTTGATAAATAATCATTTGCTTTTTAAGCGTTCAATGATTTAACATAGGCCCAGCCTTTCCAGTAAGCCAGCTACGCATGGACTTCCTAAGTTGCATAAATACTTAAAAAAAAAAAAAAAAAAAAAAAACCTTGAGACCCATAGTCTCTATTCAAGATTGGGTTATGTGGAAAAATGCTATCCCCTCCCTTAAGCCATGTCTCTACGGTTTTAAGAGACACTAGGCATTTTATTACTAGTCCATATGACTGGAGTAAAACCTCTACTAGTAACCAGGATAATATTTTTGTGACACAATGTTAATTCTTTGCTTACTGTTATACCGAAGTCGAAAATGTTAGAATGTTTTTATCAAGATGTACTGATTATGCCAACAACAAAATTAATTTTATCTGCTGACGCCTTGAATTGATTCTTACTAATAATGTTTTTATCTTTAATGATCAATTCTATTTACAGAGGACTGGGGTGGTGATGGGCACAGTTTGTGTGAATAGCTATGCCAATATGGCACTAGCACAAGAGGAACTAGATATGGTAGGTAAAGATAATGTTCATGCTGACCACATATGTTTTTATGGTCGCTTTGCCGATGATATTTTTCTTTGCGGAATGGCTCTGTTGCAATGTTACATGATTTTATTACCTACTTGCATGATACTACCACTTTGTCAAAATTCAATGTAAAATATTCATCCTCACAAACAGAGTTTTTAGATGTCCTAATTAAGAAGGGTACTACTGGTAATATTATCACCACTGTATATAAGAAGACCTGTAAGCGTAATAATACATTACACAGGATGAGCATGCATCCTAATTATACCTTTAGGAATGTTCTTAAAGGTCAATTTATCAGAGCATCAAGGCTAATTAATGATGATGATGAACTTAATAAAATAATGTGTTTGGTAGGATAAAACATGATTTCATGGATCGAGGCTATTCAAGCAATGATATTGATTTGGTTATTAAAGCTGTATTGTCTAATAGAACTTCATAAACTAGGCCATTTTTTTCAGAAAAAAAATCATGAGATTGTGAGGAAACAAAGGAATGTCACTGATAAAAACGACATACAAATAGCTCTAGCATAATCTAGTGATGTCAGTATAGCCTGTGATATTATAAACCTAGCCTAACCCACTTTAAAGCCTCTTTAAAAAATCATCTATCATCTAAAAAATACAAGGCTCTGATCCTATATAACTCCAGCCCAATGCTCAGCTCTTCCTCTTCTTCCACACTAGCTACAGCCTCTTCTTATGTCACATCTCACTCTTTTACAGCCTTAAGATCCTAAGTCTCTCTTAACTCCTCTGTTTCTATACCACATCATTAAGCTACTGTTCAGTCTATGATGCCTCTCAACTCTCTCACTGTCTTTCTGCATCATTAACTCTTCAGCTATTATTTTCCTAAACTTAAATCAACATTTTATTCTTCATGTACTTTAACAGATGAGGTCATACACTGTACTACCAACATACTATTTTTATACACTTTATCTACTCACAGCCTATGTATATGCTTGTAGAATACAATTGTCTGTAATGATATAACTCTATAGAATTGTCCAGATGCGTAGTATATCTTGTAACCTAGTTTACTTTCAATCAACTTATTTGTGTATAGTATTCCTTATGTCACTTGTATTGTTTGTGGACTATACTGTATTTGTATTATACTGTATGTGGAGCTTTTCTCCCTGGGCTTCCTCTGAAAACAGGTCCTGTAGACCCAGTTGGACCACCCCAGTAAACAAATGTCAAATAAATAAATAAAAAAAGAAGAATTGGTCTATCTTAATGGTGGATGATAAACTGAAAATGTTTTAGGAGTTAAACCTAGTTTTTCATTTCAAAATGCTCCATCTCTAAAATGACAATTGCGTTATAAATGCCCTGCCATATCACATGCTTTATCCAATAGAATTGGTACATTTCCTTGTAGATCTTGCAATATATGCAAGTATATTTTATTCATTGCTAGTTTTATACATCCTGATACAGGCAAGAAACCACATTTAAGTTCTCTGCTGATTGTACCAGTAGTAATCTTGTTTTCCTGGCTCGATGTAGCCATTGCTCCTGTTTTTATATCAGGAAAACCAACCATTCTTTAAGAGAACATGTTTAAGAACACATGTATGATATATGGAAGAATAAGATGTCTAATGCTTTAGCAAAACATATCCATACTATGGGTGAATGTCATAATTTTGAATTTTTGGCTATACACTTGTTACCTGTTAGTTTAAGGGGCAGTGATGATCTAGTAAGACTGAATGTAATGAACTTCAGTGGATACTTAGATTACAAGCACATAAGGGGGGGTAGGATTAAATGAGACTGTTTCTTTAAAACCAGTTTTAAAATCACATGATTTGCACCACTAAATATATAATAAAAGCCTGATTTGTTCATTTTGTCATACAATCTGATGAAGCTCCTCTGTCGCGTGAAAGCACTTATCTTTTTTACTCATTAAATGTTACTGCTTTTATTCTGCTACTTTGGTCATGTTTGCCATTTTAATTATTCTGTTGCCTGTCCATAAATCAGCCAAGTCAGGAAAACTTACATCAGTACACTGACATGAAACAGTCTTTTTAGCTATAACTACAGATACAGAAGTTCCTTCTTCTTCTTCTTCTAATCATATCCTCTATAAAAGACAACTGATGCTAGTAGTGCTCTTCTAGTTTTCTCAGCTCCTTTATTTTTGTTTCTTTAGACACCGGCTGCTGGGAGTCCCAATTTTGACTAGCCCTCTCTTTTGACCTTACAGAAGGAAATATAGGAGTTTCTTCAGGATTCATTTTACTCTAAGTGAATTTATTAGTGTGGATTGCTCTACATAAACAACCCTCATTACTTTAATGGCTGGTACTTTGTGATAAGTCTCACTGTCATGCAATATAAGTTCTATCCTTTCAATTTGGTTTGGCAGCTATGTCTCTAATGGACATGTCTAGCCTGCAAATGGTTCATTTTCAGGGCTCCTGCTTGTAATTATTTCATCTCCCAAACACCTGCTTACAGTTATCAAGGGTACCAGAACTTGTCAGAGATTTGGGATGAATAGCTAGGCTTAAAAATGCCCTGTGGTCTTTATCCTAATACACACATTTGAACCTATTTTTGCACAGAGTTCTTTCTATAACTTAAATTAGATTTTCCATTACATGCAATATTTCATTAGCTACTAACTCTTCAATTACAACAACCAATTAATCTGTACATTAACAGCCTGTTGGAGAACTAAAGCCCTGTAACACATTCTATTCTAAGTTTTCTGCTGCATCAGATCTTCTTGTTTGTGTATTCCTTGCTCATGAGAAACATCATTTAGTGGTCAACAATCTTTTAGTTTTTAACTTTTTTGTTAAGCTTCACAATTATTTAGTAAACTACATTACCTCTTTTTATGTTTGCTCATACATATTCTTTTTCAGATTGCCAACGTTACTTATATTAACTGTTTTATATTTAATCATACTCATGTTTTTTTTCAAAACTAATAAGCTGTGCTTTATGTCCTGTGTTGTAGCTGAAGACGGTCACTGGAATAGCCTATCTGCCTAGTTAAGGAAAACAATTTTCCTTCTCATATTATTCGTAATCTTGCTATCTTTACGAGGTAGAATGCAATATGCAATAGCCAGTGATTCTAAGTCGTCTTTCAAACTTCAGTCTGCAGATATCTTTTCTAAAGAAAACACAGACTCTTTCTTAGATAAATTTCACCTAAAAGTACACAGAAATTGTAGCTCCTTTACTTGTAGCAGCACTAAGACTTTTACTTGATGTAATCTTCTAGTAAATATTAGTTTCTTGTATTTTTTATTAACAAGCCTAAATCAATATCTCAACCCCACCATCTTCTTTTTTTTCCCCACCTAACCCCAACTTGTTAATCTATTAATGGTCTAATTAAAAAACAAAAAAGGTTTAAAACATCCTTACTCAGACAGCCTCCATACGTTTTCCTAGGCTGAAATGTAGGTCAAAACCTGAAGTTCAGGTTCTTTATAATGCTAAACAGACTACTCACTCTTCACACATTATAAGCCATATAACAACGTTTGGCTCTGCAACTGACATTTTAAAAGAGAAAGCCATTGATATCTTAAAATAAAAATGTATACCTTTTACCAATAGCCTATTAATTACTAAAAGGGTAAACTTTGCTGCATTTAATTCTGCTGAATTTTATACTTCTATTTTCACACATTTTGGTAACTTGCCAAGCAATGTCATTTTTTTTTTTTTGCTGAGGAAGAGTTGAAAAAGATATACTAAAATCTAAGCAGGGAAAAAATAAAACAGGCATAAAATAAACACCCAAAGGGCCAACATTGATATAGTAAAATAATAAACGGGCCAAAGAGTTGGAATAAGTAATAAAAATCAACCAGCAATAATACAGTTTTATTTAAACATATGAGAAAATCCTAGATTAAACGAGTCTTGAGGCTTCCTCAAATAGAATAGGACAGACAACTTTTACTTCTACTTGCATGACAAGTTTCAAAGGAGTTTAGCTTGAAACAAGAAAGAACAAACATCAGAAGATTTGATCCACACCTTTAGAACTACCAGCAGCCGCTGGGTGGAAAAGCAGAGGGAATGAGCTAAACAGTACAGCAAAAGGAACACATTTAGATGAGGGGCACCCATGTGATACTGTGCTAAGTACATAAATACTAGAGCATTACAGATAATATGTGATCAAACAGGCAATCATGTGCAGAAGAACTACTCCAGAAGTTGATGTGCTATACCACAGAAGTTGGTTTAATGAGCCTGATAATTCCATTATTCACTTTAGCAAAAATCAAGGAAGACCAAAAGCTGAATACAACATTTGTTCTACGGTCAGAATCAGGTTAACAAAAATGAGGCAGTCTTTGTCCAGGGGCATATCCAAAAACAAGACTAGAAAGGATCAGAGTCAGTACTTTGTAAGACAAGAGGCAAATTGCATGTAAGCCACTTTTTCCAAAACCATAGCTATGACAGTAAAACTGGATACAGAGCATTAGCAGCCAAAGTCATCGCGATCAAGTAATGGCTTTAGGGTAGCAAAGACGCTCCTTAAACAAATGGAAAAATAACCTCTTCTAAAGAGGACCAGCCAATTCTGTATCAAGCAGAATATGACAGAGAAGTGTCAAGACTGAAGGTTGCCCAATACATTCCTGAAGCTAGCCAGTTGGCTGCAGTCCCTCAGATTCTAGCTGTGGCCTTCTCATTCAGACTGCCCTTCCCCTCAGCCACCCCTAATACTTGAAGCTGTTGCCTTCTTCCACTATTTTCCCCTCTATCTCAATTCTCAGCTTCTGATTTCCCCCACTTGCTGCCATTACAAATGTCTTATCTGTACTCAGTTTCATTCCCCATACCTTCAGCTTTGCATTCCATTCCCCATTCCTTAATACTGAAGTTCTTGCTCACAGCCTGCCTGTAATGCCACATCACCTGCATACAGCAACTCTGTTGACCTGTCCCCTCTAACCTGTTTTCTAATGTAGTCCATTACAAGTATGAACAGTAGTGAGCTCAACCCTAAAGCACACCCACTCCCACTGGGAACCCCTCTGTGAGACCAAACACTATTCATATTTGAGTTATTAGCTCCTTGTACATAGCCTTCACTAATCTGAACCATTGCAGGACTGCCCAAATCAGCATTCTTGGGACTTCGTCATATGCTTTCTCCAAGTCTAGGAATGCCCACAGTTGGAGTCATTCCTCATCTCTAGCTTCTTAACTATATATCTCACTGCAAAGTTGGGGTCAAGTCATACCTCTCAACCTCCTCAACCTCTTAATGCAGGAAATCTGTACAAAGTCTGAAATAATGGGGGCACAAAGGCCTACAAAATAGGGACACATTTTAAATATTGCTCCTATAAACTCAGAAAGTGGCTAGAATAAAAGGATTTGTGTTAGTATGCATTTTCTGAAGGAGTCTGAAACTCAAATATATATCTTTTGACTTCAGTCCTTGGTGATTTGCCAGAAAACCACAAACTTTATGAGGAACAGACCAAAAATATGAGACCAAAATCTGGACATTTTGCAAAAATCTGGACAGCTGAGAGTTATGGATCAAGTGTGCTGCATTCTCATCTGAATCCGAACTGCTCATCTCCTATCTTAATTTCTACTGCTCTGTGTATTTATGAATTATTCACTCGAAAACTTGCATGCAGTGTAACAGCAGTCTGATACTTCTGTACTGCCCACAATTCTGAATGTCCCCTTTGTTCTTGAACACTGGCACTAGTATGCTTATTCTTTAGTCATCAGAGATGCGCCTTTCTCCCCATACTGCTTTGAGTACCCTCAGGAGCGATTTCTCCTCTGATTTATCCAACATCGTTATCATATCTGCTGTGATCTCATCTGAGCCTGCTGCTTTCCCTGACTTCATTTATCTTAGTGCCGTTCTTATTTCTTCTGGGGTGGGCTCCTCCTCTTCTTTCATTGTAGGCTGTGTCTGGAACAGTACAGCTTCTGTGGGGTTTTCTTCATTTAGAAGCTGCTGGACGTACTCGTTCCATCTGCCTCTGACGTCCTGTAGACTGGTTAGCAGACTACAGCTGGCATCCCTTATGAAGGGTGTCTATCTTTATGTCATTGCCTTGCAACCTGATAAGAGAGTTTCATTATGCCATCTACAGAGTCACCTTCTAGAAGCTAGTAGATTGCCTCTGATGTCCTCTTCTTTGCTTTTACAACTCCTCGCTCAGCCTCTTTGTTAGCCAACCAGTATTCATTCCTACAAAAACAACGAAAAAATGTACTGAAAATATAAAACAATAAAGGTCTACTGTCCCACACCAAAATTTTATTAAACTCTAGCACCTCAGCATAAGCCTTCAAGGAGTAATGAAAGAAACAAATAACATTCCTGGTATATCTTTTATATTTCCAACTTCTTCCTGCACTCCTTTCTTTTGAAGCCTTCCTGGACTTCTACATTCCACTACCAGCTGTCCTTATGTACATTATTTCCATTTCCGGCTTGGCCGGATATCTGTTCTATGACCTACACACATGCTGTTTTGAGGTGCTGCCATTCTTCAACTCCACCTACTCTGCTTCCGCCTGAGGTGCTAGAGCCCTGATGAATTATTTGAACTCAGGTTCATTCGCTCCAGTCAGCCTAGTCTCACTTTACTATAAAGACTACCTTACAGAAGAAGGAGAATGGTGCAAACTAAGTTAAAGCTCATGCAATCCCTTGGAGATAACTGAAAGGGTTACAAAACCTACAAACTGTTTTGTTCTAATGCCAGTAATAAAGAAAAATGGAAAAAGTGTTAACTTGAAACATCAAGAAAGGGAGGTTTATCCTGCCTTGGAAGATGCAGCACCAAATTTAACTGAGGCAAGGTGCTCTCAGAGATGTACTGACTGGGTTTTGAAAATGCCCCTTGACTCGAACAGTAGAAAGTTACCAACTTTGATCACCAGAAGAAGATTATATTTTTGATGGCCAACGTTTGGAATTACTTCAGCACCTGAAAAGTTTCAGTGTGCAAAATCAGTACAATTTTCAAAGACCATGAGGGCATAGTTGTCACTGTAGATGACATTTTAGTATCCAGGCCTAAAGAGTCCTGCAACAAGAGGCCGAAGGCTGTGTTTCACATCACTCAAGAGCCATTGGTCAAGCTCACTAAAGAAAAGTGTTGTTTTGGCAAGAATGAAATTCAGCATTTTGGATGCTGGGTGATGGAGATGGCTTTACACCAGATCCAAGTAAAATAAAAGCTGTGACTAAGTTACCAAGTCCAAATAATGTGGTATGCCAACAAGTGTTTGGAAAGGTAGACTATCTGGTCAAATACTTTATCCTCTAACAGAGCTATTAAAGAAAGACATAGTATGGACATGGAATGATGACAAATAACAGACTGTCTAAAGGATTAAGTCCATAGTAGTGCAAATACCACTTCAGGTCCCCCTAGTAAAGAGGCCAACAGCCAAGTGGTACTAACCTAATCAAAAAAGGATAGATAGACACTCAGACAGAGATAGATAGATAGACAGGCAAATAAAGGAATGTTAGTGTCCACATCAGCACTTGCCTATTATGATGTCAGTAAACCAACCATGATTAGTGATCTACTAGGAGTAATGGTACTGGAGCAGCTTTATTGGTTAGTGTAGTTACTACTAGTTATAATGTCATAGCAGATTTACTGGTTGGTGTAGTTATGAGCAGTTATAGTGATGGAACAGTCTTAGTGGTGATGTAGTTACTAGCAGTTATGGTGTTGGAGCAGCTATACTGCAACACTTTGATGGCAAAATCTCTTCCATTTGGACAAATATGATTTCCTGGTAGTAAGTTTCCTGGCCTCCTGCAGGACCCTAAGCACGTCCACAGAAAAGAGGTATCTAAAAGGGATCAAAACTCTATTACTCACAGCGTCAGTTGATGAGTGGACAAGTTGAGAACTGATAACAGACTATTTGTATTGTGTAATTAGGTCCACCTAGTGAGGTAACTTGTGATAATTACCCCTGGCTTAGTGAAGAAGAGGGAACCAATGTTGTCTGGGCCAGAAGGGAGTCACCAGCAAGTTTTTGGGGCAATCTGTCTTGATCTTGAGCAGGATCCTCAGAATCAGAGAAAGAGGAGGGAAGGCATAGAGAAACATCTTCTTCCTAGGGAAAGATAGGGCATCCACCTTCCAAACAAGAAGGCTTGGGAATATGGCACAGAAAATTGGAAGTCATTTGTTCAAAGGGGAAACAAAATTATCTATCTGTGGAATACCCCAGCGATGGACAATGTCCAGAAACACACGTCTTTTGAAGCATCCATTCGTAAGCCTGTGTACTGGACCTGCTCAAAGTGTCTACCACTATATTTTGCTCTGAAGGAATGCAGACAGCCTGAAGACTCACTTAATACTGGACAGCTAGATCCCAGACCTGAATAGCAAACCTATAAAGAAGGTAGGACCTTGTATCGCCTTACTTTTTTCTATACCACATCACTGTGGTATTGTCTGAGAAATCTTTGAGAGGCCCTGAAAGAAAGAGAAAATGAAAAACCTGAAGGGCTAAAAGGAGAGCTCTCATCTCCTTGATGGTGATGTGCTCTGACTTCTGATGGAAAGGCCAAAGCCCTTGGACCTTGAGGGAACCGAAGGAGGCCCCCATCTCCTGTTTGGCAACCAAATAGTTCCTCAGAATGGACTGGGTTGAAAAGGAAGTTCTGGGTTGAGAGAAATCTGATGAATCCACCACTGAAGCTAGAATTTGAGACATGGAAGAAAGGGAATTGGGAAACCCAGTGGATGACAGTATTGGAACCACACAGACTTAAGGAACCACTGCAGTTTCCTCAGCCTGGCTTGAGGCAGCATAGGGATGGTGGAAGCCATGCATCATAGAACCCTTAGAAAATCCCTGGCTGTGACTCAAGCCAGAGGAAGAAGAGACTGAAAGAAGGTTATCAAAGACAGGACATGGTGTCACTGGTATGGAGGCACAGATGCCAGAATGGGAATGGTCAGGATCATGCAACACAGAAAAAACATGAGCCTAAGAAAGAACCAGGACTGATTTCTGAAGATTTATGGTAAACCCCAGGTTTTGTAACAAACAGTAAAACTAAAGGTGCTGAAGAAGGACCTCAAAGGACAAAGACGGAATGAGCAGACTGTCTAGATAAGGAAAGATCTGAACCCCTATCATCCTGCAGAAGTCAATGACAGGATGGAACTTGGTGAATACCCCAGGGGCACTAGAGAGGCCAAACGCAAACAGAGAACTGAAAATGCACAGAAAAAACAGAGAAACATAATAATGTCCTGAAAACAAGATGGATGGGGATATGAAAGTAGGTATCCTTGAGGTCCAGGGACAGCAAAAAAACCTGGAAAGAAGAGGGAACAGGGTTTGAAGAAAGGACCTTTAGAGCTGTGAAAAGTTCAGAATGGGTTTTCAGGTTCCTTTCTTCTTGGGAGCCAGGAATATCCTGGAATAAAACCCCTTCCCCTCCCTGGCAGGGAGCAAAACTTGAACAGTGCTCTGAGAAATAAGGGACTGAATTAGTTCTGGAAAGAAAGGAAGCTGTTCCTGAGGAAATTGAGGGATTCCCAGAAAAAGAGGAAGTGATTTTCACACCATGAAATATCCTTGGGGGGATGACAGACAAAACCCAAGAGTCTTGAGTGATCCTTAAACAATTAAAAAGGGATAGGGAAAGATGAAGGGATAAAGGAACCTGGCCTAGGGAAAGGGGAAGCAAACTGTCAAAGAATCAGGTTACCTCAAAAAGCAGGCTGCTGAAAAGTAAAAAAGTCTGAGTAAACCTAGCTGGGGGTACATGTCTAGAATCATTATTTTTCCCTTTGTGTGGAGGATGAGATTGTCTACAAACAAAGGCAGATTTGGATGTATAATTCCTCAGAAATGCAGGGATAGAAGAAACAAAAACATGTTTCAGTTCCTGCAAGGCCTTATCTTTGTCCTGGAGGGACTTACAAAGCTCAGCAGCAGCACAACCAAAAAGGTTCTTATTATCAAGAGGGTCTGTAAGTATGCAAGGTATTGCCAGCTGTGCCAGGGAACGTAGGGGCAGTGGATGTGTAACATATACCTGCACAGCTAGCTGGAAATTTGTAAAGAATTATATGTCATTTGTATATCAAACTGATTTGCACAGAAGTTGCTTCTGCTAAAAAAATGCACCAACAGTGGGTCCTGACTATATTATAACTGATTAACTGTATACGTCTTAACAGAGGATAATGGAAGAGAAGAGGTTAAGCTCAGTACCACCCAGCATTGAAAAATAGTAAGAAATCAAGTTATGGACCTAGGCTATAAAGATGTTATCTCACAGTTTTGAATGAAGCAAGAGATCAAATGTCTGTAAGAAGTATGGTTTGTTAGTCTCTGTAGGAAGAGCAGAAATGTTAAAATTGTTTTACAGCTTCCAGATGCTGCAATAAACTTTAGCAAAGCTGGATATAAATACTGTAACACATGTGCTAAATCCTGGCAGCTTCTAGTGATGGAGGTAGTGTAGGAAACAGAGTCAGATGACCAGATGTGATGTCATTTTGTAACCAACTCTGAAATAATATTTAAATATTACAGAGAGGGGGGTCTCTCAGTGACTTAGCAGTCTGCGTTTGGAACCTGACAAGGAAGGACCCCTCATCTACTTCATCTTGCCTTACTCTAGTAAGTGAACCAGTTAACTCTTTAGATCAGTCAGGAAAATATAGTGAGGTTAGTTAAGTACTGTTTTTCTGCATCTGTGTGATTCTATTCATCTGTGTTATTTTAATATTTCTTGTGATTAAAACTGGTGTTTATTGTAAATAGGTATTCTGTATTTTCATGTTCTTTTCTTTTTTTATTATTAAATATATTTAAAATTTTTATTGTGGCTGGTCCTTTAGAAAATTATTTTAACATTTGAGAGTACTCATATCTATTTGGTGACTGTGGCCACTCCTGAAAGCCGTACTGCATTGGCTAAACACTATAATTTATATTAATATTAATTTCACTCAGTATAATTGGGTACCCTTGTAACAGCCTTAGAGTAGCTGGTTTTGGAGTGTCTGGTGGCAGTAATTACCTTATAGACTGGGCAGAACAGGGCATAGCTAGCAAATCTGTGCCAGCCTTTCCCAGGTGTGTGTGTGTGAAAACCAAATCTCAAAAAGTGTGGTTGTCAGATGCTTAGAGCAGGGACACAAAGCACTCGTTTCACAGAGAGAGTGGAGAAGGACTTGGCTTGGACACTCGGCTGAGGACTCAACCCTATAGCTGTGCCAGTGGGTAGTTTTATTGGGGATCTGGAGAGAGAGAGAGGAAAACCAGTCCCCAGACTGTGTGTGCTTCCTGTGCGCTCTTAAGAGAACTTGTGCTTAATGCAGAGGGTGAAACCTGGAAATACTGACTGTATCCATTTTTGTTCCAAGTGAACATCCCTCTCCAGTGTCAGTGGTGAGGATTCAGTCTCCTTGATTACTGGCCCAGAGTGGGGACAGTGGCATCCAATAATTTAGTCTTAATGTCATCAGGTAAAGGCTGAAGATGAAGCAAAGAGTAATGTCTCAACACAGAGTCAAATGCAGCAGCCCTAAAGGAAGCATCACCTGCATCACAACTACATCACTAGAATGGCAAGCCACTTCAGAAGTATAACTCAATAAAGAAAGGGCCTAGACCTTCACTTCCAAATCAGAGAGGTCAGAAAGTGCCTGAGAAGTTTGAGAAAGAAGGGCTAAAATATACTTGGGAATATTAGTCTGGTAGTTAATAGCCCTAAAAGCCAGGATGGTAGCAGTATAGACTTTTTTGTCTAGACTTTCCATGGCTGTACTACTTTTATCAGAGGGAAGAAGTTTAGTAGATAGCAAACATTTAGAATGTTTGTCAGAAGAGACAAACACTACAGAAGGATCAGCAGAACATTTGTACAAAAAATTACAATCATCAGGCATCTTGTAAAATCTATCAGATTTCTTGGGGAAGGAGGCCAAGAATCAGGGGTAACAGAGTCTGCTGCAATGGTAGGTAAAAGAGCAGCCAAGACTAGAGGAACAGCACAAGATTTGGAAGACTCCATTTGGAGGAGTTCATAATACCCCTTTGGTATATCAGAAAATATCAGAAACCTGAGAACAGCCTCATTTGAAGTATTCTATCATGTTAGAAAAAGTGTCCCCAAAACAGAGTTCTTCTATGGGAGAATCAGGACTATTGGATTCATAGATTCACAGATTGTTACTAGGCTTAAAACCTAGCCAAGTTTTCCAGAAAGAATAATAATGTCCTGTATCTGAATAGAACATTGACAGCCAGGCATTTATAAGCTACCTCTGTCAATTATTAAGTGAATGCAGCCCTCAATATATCAAAAAACAAAACAATTACGAAGAACATATCAAAAATATGAAACAAAACCAGGGACTTTCTGAAAAATCATGTTATGCTGACATGCATTCTGCCCCGCAAATATGTCCAGTGCCCATATCTGGTTGTCTGCCAGGATTAATAAATAAATAAATAAATAAATAAATAATGTTCTCATGTTCTTGCTAGCTGCTGCTTGCCCATAGCGACTACGTGTCTTTACCATACAATATCTGCAAGCTTCCTTCTCCTTGCTGCTCTATGGAGCATGTAAATTGTACGAAGGCAAGGAGCAGAAAACTGATGATTAACTGCCCAGATGCACATCACCTCCCACATAAGAGTCACAGCTTTGAAAAGTGATGCAATGTGTTTCCTTACTTATCAACATTTCTTTACTTAAAATAAACAAAAAGGCATCCTTAACTGAATGGTGCTCTAGTGGCCACCTAGTTTGCCTATCCATAAGGCTATGTATGGTCACAGTTGGTGTCAAAAACCTTACTTTACGGTGACCGCTGAATACAGTGTGCATAACACAAATTAATTCACAACCTCTTTTATCCTTAACAGGTGCACATGTTGTAATTTTCATAGATTTATAAAATATATATAGATTCATGTTGATCGGTCAAATTCACTTTATTCAACAGTGGATTTGATCAAAATAATTATGCCCCCTGCACCCCTGGTGTGACAGGACCCCTCCGCCAACTTACATGCATCTACTCCAAAGTTACACAACAACGGACAAAAGAGAAACCCCACTGTCACCAACAGTGGTTTTAGAATAACAGTTTCAGTCAAATCCACTTTGGATTTAAGTGGATTCAACCAAATGATGGGTGCACACTGTACTTATTCAACCAGAAAGGTTAACATATTTAATATTAATCCATACCTCCTTCCTTATTTGTACTTTTATTCTTGAACATTCTTCAGGCTCTAGAGATCATACTAGTTGACCATCTCATAAATCCCCTAACTATTGCTGTATTCTATTAAAAATAATTCCACAGAAGTAAAGACCAGTGATTTGCGACTTCAAACAACATTTAGCATTTAAAGTTAGAATGTAAAACATATTCATCCACCTGTTCATGTTTTGCTAGATGTTTTTACCTTACATTTCTATTTTCTGTTTTTTTTAACCACAGTTTTGAAAAAATGGATACAACATCCTCTAACTTAGTGATGTCCTCTTCCCCATAAATTCAATATTCATTTCATAACACATCACAATTATTTTCTATTTTATCATTTTTCCTTTCCCTTTATTTTTTATATAATATTTTTAAAGTGAAGAAGGCTTTCACCTCATTGTATTCTACAGTTTCTCTTGCTCTGTATTACCTTCTCTAACTTATTTCAACCATATCACCATTAAGACAGAAGTACTTCCATGATCTGTGTTTGTACACTAACAGATTTTTGTATCCTGTGCCCATTTATCACATTCTCTTTTCACAACCACCATTTCTGGAACATTTGGAAAGCAAAACTTCACTCAACCATGAAGAAATAACAAGACCTTTTTTATATACAAAACAGCTTTAGGTATCTTATACAGTCATTTCCACTTTAGGGGTCACTACTCCTTTACAACTCCTAAGTCCAAAGAAGAAAGTGTCTACTGACATTCTGAAATCATCTGAAGACTTTTGCAACCGCTTAATCACTCCAACAGCCTGAATAGTTACTGCATTACTAATCAAGTGTTAGATAACTTGTTTCACTCTACTTAGCGGCAGCTTATAAACAGATATGTCTTTCCAAGACTTCAGGGTCTCTTTCTGCTTCAAAACTATCCAAATGTTTGTTCATTACTTCTTGTCCATAGCAAATTTCATGTACTGTTTCATTATCAACTTGAATCAATGTTCTTCCCTCCACAATAAAATTACTTTACTTCATAAAGTACCTACCTAAAGCTGTTTGAGCAAACCCCTTAAATCAAAATCTCAACATATTGCTATAATTTACTGCTGCAATACTTCCCATTTGCCATCTTACAGCATCCATAAAGTATCTAGGTTGCACCACACTTATCTAGCTTTCTTCGTCTTTACTTCCTGGTTCCCCTGAACTCCTCTCAATGACCAGAAACTAGATAATCTTCTGTCCAATACAAAAAGTGTTTCCATTAGCAAATCCATTTACAAACTTTTATTAAATCTTGTTTCTACAGAAACACTTTTATCAACTCTAAACACAGATCATTGACTTATGGATCACTAATCCAATCCAAAGTAAACCATCAGAATGAAGTTCAATAAACTGACATTTTCTGACCATCTCCAGCTGAGATTTCCTCTCCCAACAAAAACTGTGGTCTCGTGCCATATTTTTACTCACATTTACAATACTATCCTTTATTCAGAGTGACTCAGTAATGTATGAAATACATCACATAAGCAGGAGATTTTTATACCACATATGAAGAGATTTCTTGCTTACTATACAGAACAATTTCTGGATCAGGATAAGAGCATTTTCATTATTTTTGTTCAACGAGGTATGGCTATGCTGAGCATATTGAGAATATTTTGAAACTAATCAAGAGTTGAAAACATATGCTTGAATCAATTTATTCTGATATATGACTAGCTAAGTTGAGCTGGGCATAGTCCTTCTCTAGTGGAAATGTGAGTAGAAAGTTCCAGTTGCATGTGAGTATAAGAGAAGATGAGTATTCCTGCAACACATGGTTGGAGGTATAACAAAGTGAAACTATTCTAAAAGCCAAATAGAACTAGCATAAAACAACAAAAATAAATGAACACAAACTGAACAGAATTTTGATGCATGTAATGCTGCCCATCATCACAGCCATGTGAGAAGTATGGTAATATTAACAGAAATGAATATACAGTAAACTAGAATATTTTAAATAATTACAATAGTATACTGACAACAGCAAAGCACCTATATGCAGACAATGTGGCATTAGAGGCAGACAATGTGGCATTAGAGGCAGACTCTGACCAGGAAATACAGCAAATGATAGGGGAATGCAATGCAAAACTGAAGGCACACGGAATGAAACTGCACACTGGCAAGGCATGGCAACAAGTAGGTGAAATAAGAAGAAGCTGGAAATTTAGGGAGAAGAAAAAATACTGGAACAGGTAAACAGCTTCAGGTACCTGGAAGGAGTAGATGAGGAGAACTGCTGTCTGAATGAGAGTTAAAGTTACAATAAAAGGTGCGACAGCCGGCTGTCACAGTGTGTTAGGGATAGTATGAGACAGACAAACTCCAAATAAGCTGAAAAAAAGATACAAAACAGTGGGAAAAACCAGTACTTCAGTATGGCACTGAAGGCAAAGAAGCTGAGGAAGCTAAAGGTGATGGAGGTAAAGTGCCTGAGATGGGTGACAGGATGCACACTGTCAGGACACATGAATGAGAACATTAGAGCAGGAGCCAAAATAGTTCCAGTTATAGAGAAGGAAAAACACAATAGATTAAAAGTGGTTCAGGAAAGTAAAATATGATTTGATGGAGAAGAAATGGGAGAGAGACAAAGTAAAAAAAAAATGAGGATGCCCACCAAACAGATGGAATGATTCAGCAAGGGAAGCTCTCCAACAGTCAGGCATGACTTCTGAAGGTAGGAGAGCATCAATGAATTGAAATAGGTAGAAACAGCTGGCATAACACCCCAAACTTTTGTAGAGAACAGCCGGGGTTGGTGATAAAATATATAGACAAGTATAACTGGGTCTCCTATCATAACCAGATTATTGTATGTTCAAGAAAGTGGTGTTAATAAATTTGGCTAAAGAGCAAAACCCTTCAAATTCATTCTGAGCTGATCATGACAGAGAAACTCATAAAAAAAAAAAAACTCGATATACAAAGTTTGTTGGGTATTATATTTTTATCTATTTTAGGAGTCTAATCACAGCAATCCATGTAGAACACACATACTGACATGCAGGAGGGCTCTCTCGGTATATGCCTTTATTTATTTTATTACTTATTTATTTACATTGCTTTACTAGGAAAGTCTAACTGGGACCACAGACCCTTGTTCAAAAGAGGCCAAGGGAGAAAAGCTCCATAATTATATAAAATATGCATATCCAGTTTATACAATGGATACATATAATGTTATGACATTGAACATGCATAGTACATGAAATTGTATACCTACAAATACACACATTATATATATATATATATATATATATATATATACACATATACATACACACACATATACACACATACACACACACACACACACACACACACACACACACACACACACACACACACACACTTTATACATGGTGTGATGATGTGAGGTATTGCCAGCTATGCCAGGAGAAGTAGGGCAATGGATGTGCAACACAAGCCAGCATAGCTAGCTGGAGTTTTGTAAAGAATTATATGTCATTTGTATAATCAAACTGATTTGTACAGATGCGTGTGTTGAAAATGTATTTGTAAAGCTGCTTGTGTTAAAAATGTACTAACAGTGGGCCCTGACGGACAGAAAAGGAATACACCTGTTATGTCAGACAGTATGGTAACTGTTGAAATAAATATACTGTAATGGAGG